>NC_069500.1:21751005-21888505 GCF_027579735.1 Bombina bombina
CCTCACCAATACTGAAAATGTTAGTACTTAAGTAAATTGTTATAGAAAGAAAGGCTATGAAAACAAGACATTTTAGAAGAAATCACACTGCCAGTGGGAGGTGCAACAGAAAGGTAATTTTTTTTTTCCCCATTGTATTTTTGGAGTATACACAAACGTGCATGCTATATGTACAAAGGTATGTGCCTTTTATTTATAGACTTTAGTTGTTTCCTTTGCTTAAAATCCAGCAAATAGCCATGAAATCTCCATAGACAAACATTGGTCGTACTGAAAGGCTCAGTTTATTTAAACATGGCACTGGATGCCACCTTTTTCACATATCCGTAAATAAAATTTCTGCTCACGGCAACTGTAAATGCTGTTATTGTGAAGTGAAGACGTACAGAAGCAACAGCGGCCCATCTGCTGCATCACTCGCTAGTTCTAAACCGCCTCTGGAAGAAGATCAGCACAAGAACTGTGTGTCGGGAGCTTCATGAAATGGGTCTCTGTAGCTGAGTCTCACATGAACAAGTGTAATGTCACGCGTTGGTTGGAGTGGTGTAAAGCAGGCACCACTGGACTCTAGAGTAGTGGAAATGTGTCCTCAGGAGTGATGAATTGCACTTCACGCATTCTAATAGAAAAATCTTGGTGTGGCCAGAAGAATTCTACCTCCCAGAATGTATAGGGCCTACTGTAAACTTGGTTGAGGAGGGATAATGATCTGGGGCTGTTTCTCAGGGTTTACGTTCCAGTAAAGGGTCATTTTAAAGCTACAGGTTACAAAGACTTGTTAGACAATTGGGTGATTCCAACTTTTTTGCAACAGTTTGCGGAAGGCCCTTTTTTCATAAAAGTGGTGAGAGTCCACGATCCATTACTCCTGGGAATTGTACTACTGGCAATTTAACTAGGAGGAGACACCTTACTTGAAACTAGTCTTGTTTCTTTCATGTAATTGGCAAGAGTCCATGAGCTAGTGACGTATGGGATATACATTCCTACCAGGAGGGGCAAAGTTTCCCAAACCTCAAAATGCCTATAAATACACCGCTCACCACACCCACAATTCAGTTTTACAAACTTTGCCTCCCATGGAGGTGGTGAAGTAAGTTTGTGCTAGATTCTTCGTTGATATGCGCTTCGCAGCAGGCTGAAGCCCGGTTTTCCTCTCAGAGTGCAGTGAATGTCAGAGGGATGTGAAGAGAGTATTGCCTATTTGAATACCATGGTCTACCTCTAGGGGATCTATTTCATAGGTTCTCTGTTATCGGTCGTAGAGATTTCTTCTCCTACCTCCTTTTTCAGATCGACGATATACTCTTATATACCATTACCTCTACTGATTCTCGTTTCAGTACTGGTTTGGCTATCTACTATATGTAGATGAGTGTCTTAGGGTAAGTAAATCTTATTTCTCTTGTTAAGTGTATCCAGTCCACGGATCATCCATTACTTATGGGATATATTCTCCTTCCCAACAGGAAGCTGCAAGAGTCCACCCACAGCAAAGCTGCTATATAGCTCCTCCCCTAACTGCCATTACCAGTCATTCTCTTGCAAGTCTCAACATAGATAGGAGGTCGTGAGAGTCTGTGGTTTTTTATACTTAGTTTATTTCTTCAATCAAAAGTTTGTTATTTTTAAATGGCACCGGAGTGTGCTGTTTATCTCAGGCAGTATTTGGAAGAAGAATCTGCCTGCGTTTTTTCTATGATCTTAGCAGACGTAACTAAGATCCAGTTGCTGTTCTCACACATTCTGAGGAGTAAGGTACTTCAGAGGGGGAATGGCGTGCAGGTTTTCCTGCAAATAAGGTATGTGCAGTAAAATATTTTTCTAAGGAATGGAATTGACTAAGAAAATACTGCTGATACCGAAGTAATGTAAGTACAGCCTTTAAATGCAGTGAAAGCGACTGGTACCAGGCTGATTGATAGAGATATATGCTAAGGTATGTGCAGTAATATATTTTTCTAAGGAATGGAATTGACTAAGAAAATACTGCTGATACCGAAGTAATGTAAGTAAAGCCTTAAATGCAGTGATAGCGACTGGATCAGGCTTATTAATAGACATACATACTCTTATAAGAATGTGTTTTAAAACGTTTGCTGGCATGTTTAATCGTTTTTTAACATATGTTTGGTGATAAAACTTATTGGGGCCTAATTTTTCCACATGGCTGGCTTAAATTTTGCATAGAAACAGTTATAGGGAAGGTAATCCACAGCTCAGCTGTGGCAGTTTTGTTGTGTCTGTTTAAAAAAATGTCGTTTTTTTTTTTTTTATCTGTTTTTTGCATTAAGGGGTTAATCATCCATTTGCAAGTGGGTGCAATGCTCTGTTAACTTATTACATGTACTGTAAAAATTTCGTTTGATTTACTGCCTTTTTTCACTCTTTTTCAAATTTTGACAAAATTTGTTTCTCTTAAAGGCACAGTAACGTTTGTTATATTTGCTTGTTAACTTGATTTAAAGTGTTTTCCAAGCTTACTAGTCTCTTTATTAGTTCTAACATGTCTAACATAGAGGAGGCTCTGTGTTTATTATGTTTAAAGCCATGGTGGAACCCCATTTTAGAATGTGTACCAGATGTACTGATTTCATGTTAAACAATAAAGATAATTTTTTGTATTTAAAAACATTATCACCAGAGGATTCTGTCGAGGGGGAAGTTATGCCGACTAACTCTCCCCACGTGTCAGACCCTTTGACTCCCGCTTTAGGGACTCACGCTCAAATGGCGCCAAGTACATCAAGGGCACCCATAGCGTTTATTTTACCAGAGGATTCTGTCGAGGGGGAAGTTATGCCGACTAACTCTCCCCACGTGTCAGACCCTTTGACTCCTGCTCCAGGGACTCACGCTCAAATGGCGCCAAGTATATCAATGGCGCCCATAGCGTTTATTTTACAAGACATGGCAAAGGTTGTGTATAATACACTGGCAGCAGTATAAGTCAGACTACCTGAAATTAAAGGAAAGCAAAACAGCTCTGGGGGTAGATACAGAGCATACAGACGCTTTAAGAACCATGTCTGATACTACCTCACAATATGCTTAGTCTGTGGGTGATATTTGTGACTCAGGGAAGATGATTTAACCTGATTCTGATATTTCTACATTTAAAATTTATGCTTGAGAACCTCCACTTGTTGCTCAGGGAGGCTTTAGCTGCTCTGAATGAATGTGTACAATCGCAGTGCCAGAGAAATTGTGTAGACTGGATAAATAATATGCAGTGCCGGTGTGTACTTATGTTTTTCCAATACCTAAAGAGGTTTACTAAAATTTTTCATAAGGAATGGGATAGACCAGGTGTGCCGTTCTCTTCCCCTCCTATTTTTTAGAAGAATGTTTTCTAATAGTTGCCACCACACGGGACTTATGGCAGACAGTTCCTAAGGTGGAGAGAAGAGTTTCTACTCTAGCTAAGCGTACCACTACCTCTGGCGAGGACTGTTGTGCTTTTTTAGATCCAATGGATAAAAAATGTTTATTCAACAAGGTTTTATCCTGCAGCCCCTTGCACGCATTGCTCCTGTCACTGCTGCTGCGGCGTTCTGGTTTGAGTCTCTTGATGAGGCTTTACAGGCTCCATTGGATGAATATATTTGACAAGCTTAGAGCACTTAAGCTAGCCAATTCCTTTGTTTTCTGATGCCTTTGTTCCTTTGACTAGACTAACGGCTAAGAATTCTGTTTTTTACTATACTGGCGCGCAGAGCGCTATGGCTTATATCATGGTCAGCTGTCGTGACTTTAATAAATAAGCTACTTAACTTCCCTTCAAGGGGCAGACCCTATTCAGGCCTAGTTTGAAGGAGATTATTACTTATATCACTGGAGGAAAAGATCATGCCCTTCCTCAGGACAGGTCCAAATCAAGGGACAAAAAAGACCTAATTTTCGTGCCTTTCGAAAATTCAAGGCAGGTGTGGCATCAACTTCCTCTAAGGCAAAATAAGAGGGAACTTTTGCTCAGTCCAAGGCGGTCTGGAGACAACCGGACCTGGAACAAAGATAAGCAGGTCAAGGAGCCTGCTGCTGCCTCTAAAACAGCATGAGGAACGGACCCCTATCTGGTAACGGATCCTATAGGGGGCAGACTTAATTCTTCGCCCAGGCGTGGGCAAGAGATGCCCAGGATCCCTGGGCATTGGAAATTATACCCCAGAGATATCTTCTGGATTTCAAAGCTTTCCCCCCCAAAAAAGGGGAGTTTTTGCCTTTCACATTTATCTGCAAACCAGATAAAGAAAGAGACATTCTTGCATTGTGTACGTGACCCATTCAGTTCCAATAGAGGAACAGGGACACAGTTTTCCTCAAATCGGTTTGTGGTTCCCAAGGAAAGGAAACCTTCAGACCTATTTTGGATCTAAAAGATCTTAAACAAATTCTTTAGAATTCTATCATTTAAGATGGAAACTATTCGTACCATCTTAACTATGATCCAGGAGAGTCAATAGAGGACTACAATGGATTTGAAGGATGCTTATCCTCACATTACGATGCATAAAGATCACCATCGGTTTTTCAGGTTTGCCTTTCTAGACAGGCATTACCAGTTTGTAGCTCTTTCCTTTGGGTTAACTACAGCCCCTAGAATCTTTATGGAGGTTCTGGGGTCACTTTGGCGGTCCTTAGGCCGCGGGGCATAGAAGTGGCCCCTTATTTAGACGACATCCTGATACAGGCGTCAAACATCCAAGTTGCCAAGTCTCATACGGACGTAGTACTGGCATTTCTGAGATCGCATGGGTGGAAAGTGAACAAGGAAAGAGTTCTCTATCCCCAATATCAAGGGTTTCCCTCCTAGGGATTCTGATAGATTTTGTAGAAATTAAAATTTACCTGACGGAGTCCAGGTTGTCAAAGTTTCTAAATTTCTGCCGTGTTCTTCATTCCATCCGCGCCCTTTGGTGGCTCAGTACATGAATGTAATCGGCTTAATGGTAGCGGCAAGGGACATAGTACCGTTTGCACGCCTACATTTCAGACCACTGCAACTATGCATGCTCAGCCAGAGGAACGGGGATTACACAGATTTGTTCTCCTGTTAAATCCGGACCAAGAAACCAGAGATTCTCTTCTCTGGTGACTATCTCGGGTCCATCTGTCCAAGGGTATGACCTTCCGCAGGTCAGATGGGACAATTGTTACAACAGATGCCAGCCTTTTAGGTTGGGATACAGTCTGGAACTCCCTGAAGGCTCAGGGATAGTGGACTCAGGAGGAGACCCTCCTTCTAATGAATATTCTGGAACTGGGAGCGATATTCCATGCTTTTCAGACTTGGCCTCAGTTAGCAACTCTGAGGTACATCATATTTCAGTCGGACAATATCACGACTGTGGCTTACATCAACCATCAAGGGGGAACAGAAGTTCCCTAGCAATGTTAGAAGTCTTAAAATAATTCACTGGACAGAGACTCACTCTTGTCTAAAAGCTATCCCTATCCCAGGTGTTGAGAACTGGGAGGCAGATTTTCTAAGTCGTCAGACTTTTCATTCGGGGGAGTGGGAATTCCCTCCGGAGGGGTTTGCACAAGATCAAGCAGGAGAGTGCTTTGGTGCTTTTGACAGCGCCTGCGTGGCCACGCAGGACCTGGTATGCAGATCTGGTGGACATGTCATCCTTTCCACCACAGTCTCTGCTTCTGAGACAGGACCCTCTACCTCAGGGTCTTTTCAACCATCTAAATATAACTAATCTGAGATGGACTGCCTGGAGACAGAACGCTTGATGTTATCAAAGCATGGCTTCTCCGAGTCAGTAATTGATACCTTAATACAGGCATAAAAGCCTGTCTCTAGGAAAATTTAACATAAGATATGGTGTAAATATCTTATTGTTATGAATCCAAGGGTTACTCATGGAGTAAAGTCTGGATTCCCAGGATATTATCTTTTCTCCAAGATGATTTTGAGAAAAGGGTTGTCAGCTAGTTCTTTAAAAGGACAGATTTCTACTCTGTCTATTCTTTTGCACAAGCATCTGGCAGGTATTCTAGACGTTCAAGCATTTGGTCAGGCTTTGGTTAGAACCAAGCCTGTGGTTAAAAATGTTGCTCCGCCATGGAGCTTAAAGCTGGTTCTTAAGGTTCTTCAAGGAGTTCCATTTGAACCTTTTCATTCCATAGATATCAAACTTCTATCTTGGAAAGTTCCTTTTTGGTAGCTATTTCCTCGGCTCATAGAGTCTCCGAGTTATCTGCGTTGCAATGTGATTCTCCTTATCTGGTTCTCCGTACGGATAAGGTAGTCCTGTGTACCAACCTGGGTTTTTACCTAAGGTGGTATCTAACAAGAATATCACTCAAGAGATTGTTGTTCCATTCTTGTATCCTAATCCTTCTTCAAAGAAGGAACGTCTATTACACAATTTGGATGTGGTTCGTGTTTTAAAGTTTTACTTACAAGCTACTACAGATTTTCATCAAACATTCACCTTGTTTGTTGTCTATTCTGGACAGAGGAGAGGTCAAAGGACTTCAGCAACCTCTCTGTCTTTTTGGTTAAAAAGCATAATTCATTTAGCTTATGAGACTGCTGGACAGCAGCCTCCTGAAGGGATTACAGCTCATTCTACTAGAGCTGTGGTTTTCACTTGGGCCTTTTTTAAATGTGGCTTCTGTTGAACAGATTACAAGACGGAGTCTTGGTCTGCGTTTCATACTTTTTCAAATTTAACAAATTTGATACCTTGCTTCTTCGGAGGCTATTTTTGGGAGAAAGGGTTTTTTACAGGCAGTGGTAACTTCCGTTTAAGTACCTGCCTTGTCCCTCCCATCATCCGTGTACTTTAGCTTTGGTATTGGTATCCCATAAGTAATGGATGATCCGTGGACTGGATACACTTAACAAGAGAAAACATAATTTATGCTTACCTGATAAATTTATTTCTCTTGTAGTGTATCCAGTCCACGGCCCGCCCTGTCACTTTAAGGCAGGTAATTTTTCCATTAAACTACAGTCACCACTGCACCCTATGGTTTTCCTTTCTCTGCATGTTTTCGGTCGAATGACTGGTAATGGCAGTTAGGGGAGGAGCTATATAGCAGCTTTGCTGTGGGTGGACTCTTGCAGCTTCCTGTTGGGAAGGAGAATATATCCCATAAGTAATGGATGATCCGTGGACTGGATACACTACAAGAGAAATAAATTTATCAGGTAAGCATAAATTATGTTTTTATTCATGACACTCTAAGCTATGGTTGGGCACTTTATATGTAAAGTTCTAAATATATGTTTTAAACTTATATTTGCCATGATTCAGGATAATCAGTATTCCTTCTTTCAGACTGTCAGTTTCATTTTTTGGGAAAATGCATATGAATTTATATTTTTTCTTACCTTAAAATTTTCAATTGACTTTTTTTCTAAATTGCGGACTGTTAGGCTCGCGGGTGCAGAAAATGCTCCAATTTATTGCATCATTTTTGGCGCGAGACTTTTTTGGCACAAAAATTTCGTCATTTCCGCTGTCATACTTGACGCCGGAAGTTTTCACGTGGTTGCGTCATTTTTTGACGTATATGTGTTGCGGATGTTTTTGGCGACAAAAAATATGGGCGTCATTCTTGGCGCCAAAAAATGTGGGCGTTATTCTTGGCGCAAAAATGTGGGCGTCATACTTGGCGCCAGTTTTTTCACATTATTTCAGTCTCACTTTTTTGTTGCTTCTGGTTTCTAGAGGCTTGTTTTGTTTTGCATTTTTTCCCATTCCTGAAACTGTCATTTAAGGAATTTGATAATTTTGCTTTATATGTTGTTTTTTCTATTACATATTGCAAGATGTCACTACCTGACCCTGGATCAGAATCTACTTCTGGAAAGACGCTGCCTGATGTTGGTTCTACCAAAGCTAAGTGCATTTGTTGTAAACTTTTGGTAACTGTTCCTCCGGCTGTAGTTTGTGTTAGTTGTCATGATAAACTATCTAACGCAGATAATATTTCCATTAGTAATAATCCATTACCTGTTCCTTCAACATCTAATGTTCAGGATGTTCCTGTTAAAGTAAGAGAATTTGTTTCTAATTCTATTCGGAAGGCTCTGTCTGTTATTCCTCCTTCTAGTAAACGTAAAAGGTCTTTTAAAACTTCTCATATTTCAGATGAATTTTTAAATGACCGCCATCATTCTGACTTATCTATTTCTGATGAGGATCTATCTGGTTCAGAAGATTCTGCCTCAGATATTGACACTGATAAATCTTCATATTTGTTTAAGATTGAGTTTATTTGTTCTTTACTTAAAGAAGTGTTGATTGCATTAGATATGGAGGAGTCTAGTCCTCTTGATATTAAAACTAATAAGCGTTTAAATTCAGTTTTTAAACCTCATGTAGTTATTCCAGAAGTTTTTCCAGTTCCTGATGCTATTTCAGAAGTAATTTCTAGGGAATGGAATAGTCTGGGTACTTAATTTACTCCTTCTCCAAGGTTTAAGAAATTGTACCCTTTGCCATCTGATAGATTAGAGTTTTGGGAAAAAATCCCCAAAGTTGATGGGGCTATCTCTACTCTTGCTAAACATACTACTATTCCTACGGCAGATAGTACTTCTTTTAAGGATCCTTTAGATAGGAAGCTTGAATCCTTTCTAAGGAAGGCTTATTTATGTTCAGGTAATCTTCTTAGACCTGCTATTTCTTTGGCTGATGTTGCTGCAGCTTCCACCTTCTGGTTGGAGGCTTTAGCGCAACAAGTGTCAGACCATAATGCTTATAGCATTGTTAAACTTCTTCAACATGCTAATAACTTTGTTTGTGATGCCATTTTTGATATCATTAGAATTGATGTCAGGTATATGTCTTTAGCTATTTTAGCTAGAAGAGCTTTATGGCTTAAGTCTTGGAATGCAGATATGACTTCTAAGTCAACGTTGCTTTCTCTTTCTTTCCAAGGTAATAAATTATTTGGTTCTCAGTTGGATTCAATAATTTCAACTGTTACTGGGGGGAAGCGAGCCTTTTTGCCTTAGGACAAAAATTCTAAAGTTAAATATAGGGCTGCTAATCGTTTTCGTTCCTTTCGTCAGAATAAGGAACAGAAGCCTGACCCTTCCCCTAAAGGAACAGTTTCCGTTTGGAAACCTTCTCCAGTCTGGAATAAATCCAAGCCTTTTAGAAAGTCAAAACCAGCTCCTAAATCTGCATGAAGGTGCGGCCCTCATTCCAGCACAGCTGGTAGGGGGCAGGTTACGATTTTTCAAAGATGTTTGGATCAATTCGATTCGAAGTCTTTGGATTCAGAACATTGTTTCACAAGGGTACAGAATAGGTTTCAAGGTAAGACCGCCTGTGAGAAGATTTTTTCTCTCACGCATTCCAGTAAACCCAGTAAAGGCTTAGGCGTTTCTGAAATGTGTTTCAGACCTAGAGTCGGCTGGGGTAATTGTGCCAGTTCCAGTTCTGGAACGGGGTCTGGGGTTTTACTCAAATCTGTTCATTGTACCAAAGAAGGAGAATTCCTTCAGACCAGTTCTGGATCTAAAAATATTGAATCGTTATGTAAGGATACCAACATTCAAAATGGTGACTATAAGGACTATTCTGCCTTTTGTTCAGCAAGGGCATTATATGTCTACAATAGACTTACAGGATGCATATCTTCATATTCCAATTCATCCAGATCACTATCAGTTCCTGAGATTCTCTTTTCTAGACAAGCATTACCAGTTTGTTGCTCTTCTGTTTGGCCTAGCAACAGCTCCAAGGATCTTTTCAAAAGTTCTCGGTGCCCTTCTCTCTGTAATCAGAGAACAGGGTATTGCGGTATTTCCTTATTTGGACGATATCTTGGTACTTGCTCAGTCTTTACATTCTGCAGAATCTCATACGAATCAACTTGTGTTGTTTCTTCAAAGACATGGTTGGAGGATCAATTTACCAAAGTGTTCCTTGATTCCTCAGACAAGGGTAACCTTTTTGGGTTTCCAAATAGATTCAGTATCCATGACTTTGTCTCTAACAGAAAAGAGACGTCTGAAAATGACTTCAGCTTGTCGAAACCTTCAGTCTCAATCATTCCCTTCGGTAGCTTTGTGCATGGAAATTCTAGGTCTCATGACTGCTGCATCGGACGCGATCCCTTTTGCTCGTTTTCACATGAGACCTCTCCAGCTTTGTATGCTGAACCAATGGTGCAGGGATTATACAAAGATATCACAATTAATATCCTTAAATCCCAATGTTCGATCTTCTCTGACTTGGTGGTTGGATCACCATTGTTTAATTCAAGGGGCCTCTTTTGTTCGTCCAACCTGGACTGTGATCTCAACAGATGCGAGTCTTTCAGGTTGGGGAGCTGTATGGGGATCTCTGACAGCGCAGGGGGTTTGGGAATCTCAGGAGGCGAGATTACCAATCAACATTTTGGAACTCCGTGCGATTTTCAGAGCTCTTCAGTTCTGGCCTCTTCTGAAGAGAGAATCGTTTATTTGTTTTCAGACAGACAATGTCACAACCGTGGCGTATGTCAATCATCAAGGTGGGACTCACAGTCCTCAGGCTATGAAAGAAGTATCTCGGATACTTGTATGGGCGGAATCCAACTCCTGTGTAATTTCTGCGGTTCACATCCCAGGTATAGACAAATGGGAAGCGGATTATCTCAGTCGCCAGACGTTACATCCTGGCGAATGGTCTCTTCACCCAGAGGTATTTCTTCAGATTGTTCAAATCTGGGGACTTCCAGAAATAGATCTGATGGCTTCTCATCTAAACAAGAAACTTCCCAGGTATCTGTCCAGATCCAGGGATCCTCAGGCGGAAGCGGTGGACGCGTTGTCACTTCCTTGGAATTATCAACCTGCTTATATCTTTCCGCCTCTAGTTCTTCTTCCAAGAGTGATTTCCAAAATCCTAATGGAGCGTTTGTTTGTACTGCTGGTGGCTCCAGCATGGCCACACAGGTTTTGGTAATCGGATCTCGTTCGGATGGCCAGTTGCCAACCTTGGACACTTCCGTTAAGGCCAGACCTTCTATCTCAAGGCCCATTTTTCCATCAGGATCTCAAATCCTTAAATTTGAAGGTATGGAGATTGAACGCTTAATACTTAGTCATAGAGGTTTCTCTGATTCAGTGACTAATACTATGTTACAGGCTCGTAAATCTGTATCTAGAAAGATTTATTACAGAGTTTGGAGGTCTTACATTTCTTGGTGTTCTTCTCATAAATTCTCTTGGCATTCTTTTAGAATTCCTAGAATTTCTCCAACATAGGTGTGTCCGGTCCACGGCGTCATCCTTACTTGTGGGATATTCTCTTCCCCAACAGGAAATGGCAAAGAGCCCAGCAAAGCTGGTCACATGATCCCTCCTAGGCTCCGCCTACCCCAGTCATTCTCTTTGCCGTTGTACAGGCAACATCTCCACGGAGATGGCTTAGAGTTTTTTAGTGTTTAACTGTAGTTTTTATTATTCAATCAAGAGTTTGTTATTTTAAAATAGTGCTGGTATGTACTATTTACTCTGAAACAGAAAAGAGATGAAGATTTCTGTTTGTAAGAGGAAAATGATTTTAGCAACCGTTACTAAAATCCATGGCTGTTCCACACAGGACTGTTGAGAGGATTTAACTTCAGTTGGGGGAACAGTGAGCAGTCTTTTGCTGCTTGAGGTATGACACATTCTAACAAGACGATGTAATGCTGGAAGCTGTCATTTTCCCTATGGGATCCGGTAAGCCATTTTTATTCAGATAGTAAATAAGGGCTTCACAAGGGCTTATTAAGACTGTAGACATTTTCTGGGCTAAATCGATTCATATATTACACATATTTAGCCTTGAGGAATCATTTAATCTGGGTATTTTGGTAAAATAATATCGGCAGGCACTGTTTTAGACACCTTATTCTTTAGGGGCTTTCCCTAATCATAGGCAGAGCCTCATTTTCGCGCCGGTATTGCGCACTTGTTTTTTGAGAGGCATGACATGCAGTCGCATGTGTGAGGAGCTCTAATACATAGAAAAGACTTTCTGAAGGCGTCATTTGGTATCGTATTCCCCTTTGGGCTTGGTTGGGTCTCAGCAAAGCAGATACCAGGGACTGTAAAGGGGTTAAAGTTAAAAACGGCTCCGGTTCCGTTATTTTAAGGGTTAAAGCTTCCAAATTTGGTGTGCAATACTTTTAAGGCTTTAAGACACTGTGGTGAAATTTTGGTGAATTTTGAACAATTCCTTCATACTTTTTCGCAATTGCAGTAATAAAGTGTGTTCAGTTTAAAATTTAAAGTGACAGTAACGGTTTTATTTTAAAACGTTTTTTGTACTTTGTTATCAAGTTTATGCCTGTTTAACATGTCTGAACTACCAGATAGACTGTGTTCTGAATGTGGGGAAGCCAGGGTTCCTTCTCATTTAAATAAATGTGATTTATGTGACACTGAAAATGATGCCCAAGATGATTCCTCAAGTGAGGGGAGTAAGCATGGTACTGCATCATTCCCTCCTTCGTCTACACGAGTCTTGCCCACTCAGGAGGCCCCTAGTACATCTAGCGCGCCAATACTCCTTACTATGCAACAATTAACGGCTGTAATGGATAATTCTATCAAAAACATTTTAGCCAAAATGCCCACTTATCAGCGTAAGCGCGTCTGCTCTGTTTTAGATACTGAAGAGCATGAGGACGCTGATGATAATGGTTCTGAAATGCCCCTACACCAGTCTGAGGGGGCCAGGGAATTTTTGTCTGAGGGAGAAATTTCGGATTCAGGGAAAATTTCTCAACAAGCTGAACCCGATGTGATTACATTTAAATTTAAGTTGGAACATCTCCGCGCTCTGCTTAAGGAGGTATTATCCACTCTGGATGATTGTGAGAATTTGATCATCCCAGAGAAACTATGTAAAATGGACAAGTTCCTAGAGGTCCCGGGGCTCCCAGAAGCTTTTCCTATACCCAAGCGGGTGGCGGACATTGTAAATAAAGAATGGGAAAGGCCCGGTATACCTTTCGTCCCTCCCCCCATATTTAAAAAATTGTTTCCTATGGTCGACCCCAGAAAGGACTTATGGCAGACAGTCCCCAAGGTCGAGGGAGCGGTTTCTACTTTAAACAAACGCACCACTATACCCATAGAAGATAGTTGTGCTTTCAAAGATCCTATGGATAAAAAATTAGAAGGTTTGCTTAAAAAGATGTTTGTTCAGCAGGGTTACCTTCTACAACCAATTTCATGCATTGTCCCTGTCACTACAGCCGCGTGTTTCTGGTTCGATGAGCTAGTAAAGGCGATTGATAGTGATTCTCCTCCTTATGAGGAGATTATGGACAGAATCCGTGCTCTCAAATTGGCTAATTCTTTCACCCTAGACGCCACTTTGCAATTGGTTAGCGGCGAAAAATTCTGGTTTTGCTATTGTGGCGCGCAGAGCGCTTTGGTTAAAATCTTGGTCAGCGGATGCGTCTTCCAAGAACAAATTGCTTAACATTCCTTTCAAGGGGAAAACGCTGTTTGGCCCTGACTTGAAAGAGATTATCTCTGATATCACTGGGGGCAAGGGCCACGCCCTTCCTCAGGATAGGTCTTTCAAGGCCAAAAATAAACCTAATTTTCGTCCCTTTCGCAGAAACGGACCAGCCCCAAGTGCTACGTCCTCTAAGCAAGAGGGTAATACTTCTCAAGCCAAGCCAGCCTGGAGACCAATGCAAGGCTGGAACAAAGGAAAGCAGGCCAAAAAACCTGCCACTGCTACCAAGACAGCATGAGATGTTGGCCCCCGATCCGGGACCGGATCTGGTGGGGGGCAGACTCTCTCTCTTCGCTCAGGCTTGGGCAAGAGATGTTCTGGATCCTTGGGCACTAGAAATAGTCTCCCAAGGTTATCTTCTGGAATTCAAGGGGCTTCCCCCAAGGGGGAGGTTCCACAGGTCTCAATTGTCTTCAGACCACATAAAAAGACAGGCATTCTTACATTGTGTAGAAGACCTGTTAAAAATGGGAGTGATTCATCCTGTTCCATTAAAAGAACAAGGGATGGGGTTCTACTCCAATCTGTTCGTTGTTCCCAAAAAAGAGGGAACATTCAGACCAATCTTAGATCTCAAGATCCTAAACAAGTTTCTCAAGGTTCCATCGTTCAAAATGGAAACCATTCGAACAATTCTTCCTTCCATCCAGGAAGGTCAATTCATGACCACGGTGGATTTAAAGGATGCGTATCTACATATTCCTATCCACAAGGAACATCATCGGTTCCTAAGGTTCGCATTCCTGGACAAGCATTTCCAGTTTGTGGCACTTCCGTTCGGATTAGCCACTGCTCCAAGGATTTTCACAAAGGTACTAGGGTCCCTTCTAGCGGTGCTAAGACCAAGGGGCATTGCAGTAGTACCTTACTTGGACGACATTCTGATTCAAGCGTCGTCCCTTCCTCAAGCAAAGGCTCACACGGACATTGTCCTGGCCTTTCTCAGATCTCACGGGTGGAAAGTGAACGTAGAAAAAAGTTCTCTATCTCCGTCAACAAGGGTTCCCTTCTTGGGAACAATAATAGACTCCTTAGAAATGAGGATTTTTCTGACAGAGGCCAGAAAATCAAAACTTCTAAACTCTTGTCAAAGACTTCATTCTGTTCCTCTTCCTTCCATAGCGCAGTGCATGGAAGTAATAGGTTTGATGGTAGCGGCAATGGACATAGTTCCTTTTGCGCGAATTCATCTAAGACCATTACAACTGTGCATGCTCAGTCAGTGGAATGGGGACTATACAGACTTGTCTCCGACGATACAAGTAGATCAGAGGACCAGAGATTCACTCTGTTGGTGGCTGTCCCTGGACAACCTGTCACAGAGGATGAGCTTCCGCAGACCAGAGTGGGTCATTGTCACGACCGACGCCAGCCTGGTGGGCTGGGGCGTGGTCTGGGGACCCCTGAAAGCTCAGGGTCTTTGGTCTCGGGAAGAATCTCTTCTCCCGATAAATATTCTGGAACTGAGAGCGATATTCAATGCTCTCAAGGCTTGGCCTCACCTAGCAAAGGCCAATTTCATACGGTTTCAATCAGACAACATGACGACTGTTGCGTACATCAACCATCAGGGGGGAACAAGGAGTTCCCTGGCGATGGAAGAAGTGACCAAAATCATTCAATGGGCGGAGACTCACTCCTGCCACTTGTCTGCAATCCACATCCCAGGAGTGGAAAATTGGGAAGCGGATTTTCTGAGTCGTCAGACATTTCATCCGGGGGAGTGGGAACTCCATCCGGAAATCTTTGCCCAAATTACTCAATTGTGGGGCATTCCAGACGTGGATCTGATGGCCTCTCGTCAGAACTTCAAGGTTCCTTGCTACGGGTCCAGATCCAGGGATCCCAAGGCGACTCTAGTGGATGCACTAGTAGCACCTTGGACCTTCAAACTAGCTTATGTATTCCCGCCGTTTCCTCTCATCCCCAGGCTGGTAGCCAGGATCAATCAGGAGAGGGCATCGGTGATCTTGATAGCTCCTGCGTGGCCACGCAGGACTTGGTATGCAGACCTGGTGAATATGTCATCGGCTCCACCATGGAAGCTACCTTTGAGACGAGACCTGCTTGTTCAAGGTCCGTTCGAACACCTGAATCTGGTCTCACTCCAACTGACTGCTTGGAGATTGAACGCTTGATCTTATCAAAGCGAGGGTTCTCAGATTCTGTCATTGATACTCTTGTTCAGGCCAGAAAGCCTGTAACTAGAAAAATTTACCACAAAATATGGAAAAAATATATCTGTTGGTGTGAATCTAAAGGATTCCCTTGGGACAAGGTAAAAATTCCTAAGATTCTATCCTTTCTTCAAGAAGGTTTGGAGAAAGGATTATCTGCAAGTTCCTTGAAGGGACAGATTTCTGCCTTGTCTGTGTTACTTCACAAAAAGCTGGCAGCTGTGCCAGATGTTCAAGCCTTTGTTCAGGCTCTGGTTAGAATCAAGCCTGTTTACAAACCTTTGACTCCTCCTTGGAGTCTCAATTTAGTTCTTTCCGTTCTTCAGGGGGTTCCGTTTGAACCCTTACATTCCGTTGATATCAAGTTATTATCTTGGAAAGTTTTGTTTTTGGTTGCAATTTCTTCTGCTAGAAGAGTTTCAGAATTATCTGCTCTGCAGTGTTCTCCTCCTTATCTGGTGTTCCATGCAGATAAGGTGGTTTTACGTACTAAACCTGGTTTTCTTCCGAAAGTTGTTTCTAACAAAAACATTAACCAGGAGATAGTCGTGCCTTCTTTGTGTCCGAATCCAGTTTCAAAGAAGGAACGTTTGTTGCACAATTTGGATGTTGTTCGTGCTCTAAAATTCTATTTAGATGCTACAAAGGATTTTAGACAAACATCTTCCTTGTTTGTTGTTTATTCTGGTGAAAGGAGAGGTCAAAAAGCAACTTCTACCTCTCTCTCTTTTTGGATTAAAAGCATCATCAGATTGGCTTTTGAGACTGCCGGACGGCAGCCTCCTGAAAGAATCACAGCTCATTCCACTAGGGCTGTGGCTTCCACATGGGCCTTCAAGAACGAGGCTTCTGTTGATCAGATATGTAAGGCAGCGACTTGGTCTTCACTGCACACTTTTACTAAATTTTACAAATTTGATACTTTTGCTTCTTCTGAGGCTATTTTTGGGAGAAAGGTTTTGCAAGCCGTGGTGCCTTCCATCTAGGTGACCTGATTTGCTCCCTCCCTTCATCCGTGTCCTAAAGCTTTGGTATTGGTTCCCACAAGTAAGGATGACGCCGTGGACCGGACACACCTATGTTGGAGAAAACAGAATTTATGTTTACCTGATAAATTACTTTCTCCAACGGTGTGTCCGGTCCACGGCCCGCCCTGGTTTTTTAATCAGGTCTGATAATTTATTTTCTTTAACTACAGTCACCACGGTATCATATGATTTCTCCTATGCAAATATTCCTCCTTAACGTCGGTCGAATGACTGGGGTAGGCGGAGCCTAGGAGGGATCATGTGACCAGCTTTGCTGGGCTCTTTGCCATTTCCTGTTGGGGAAGAGAATATCCCACAAGTAAGGATGACGCCGTGGACCGGACACACCGTTGGAGAAAGTAATTTATCAGGTAAAAATAAATTCTGTTTTTACAGTTTTTTCAGGATGGTTTGGAAAAAGGTTTGTCTGCAAGTTCTTTGAAAGGACAAATCTCTGCTCTTTCTGTTCTTTTTCACAGAAAGATTGCTAATCATCCTGATATTCATTGTTTTGTACAGGCTTTGGTTCGTATTAAGCCTGTCATTAAGTCTATTTCTCCTCCTTGGAGTCTTAATTTGTTTCTGAGGGCTTTACAGGCTCCTCCGTTTGAACCTATGCATTCTCTGGATATTAAATTACTTTCTTGGAAAGTTTTGTTCCTTTTGGCCATCTGTTCTGCTAGAAGAGTTTCTGAGTTATCTGCTCTTTCTTGTGAATCTCCTTTTCTGATTTTTCATCAGGATAAGGCAGTGTTTTTCAGCAGAATTTGCTGTCTTTATTTTAGCAAAAATAAAAAGTACAAATCAGTGCGCCAATGATCGTATTAATCAAATATGCATAACGTGAAATGATAATTAGTGATGTTAGTGATCACATAAAATAAAATATATGCTTATAATTGCAGAATCTATAGGATACAATCCTACATAGAATAAGACCAGTGGTTATAGGGTTAAGCACTCATCTCGAGGTGAGCTGCAAACAAATGCTGGCAATGTGCATATAATAAAATACAAAGGTTTAGATACTTAGTATCCGGAGTGTCTTTTCAAAAGTTTAAATCTTTGATGAACGTATCCAACTAGCAAAAGGCAAGCTGCTTCTTCAACCGAATCCTGTGACCCAAGACGAAAATCTATATGAAAAATGAGACAGAAGAAGGCGCCAACATAGTGCAAATCAGTAGGACCAGACACGCTATAACTGCAAGTCGAAGTATACTCACAAGATGTCAGACACTTGAGAAGTGTCACAATGGCCTCCTGGACCCTCAGAGTCGTCCAGCTAACTCCCACTCCAGTGTGGTATGATGGTTAGTCAAATCCGTCCTCTTACTTCAGGCAGACTGTATTGGCTTTGATGGTTATCAGTGCTTCAAACAGCTGACAGGACTGCAATGAACTCCGGATCCGAATGTGAGATTAGCGCTCACAGTGTAGAGCCACTACCTGGATTAGTGTATACCGGGCAATGATACCATACGGTAAAGATCGATAGATATAAAAATACCAAAAGGTAAAGAGCAATAAATGCATATATAGCAAATAAAAGCAAATAAAAGTCCAGGTGGTGTCTGACATCTTGTGAGTATACTTCGACTTGCAGTAATAGCGTGTCTGGTCCTACTGATTTGCACTATGTTGGCGCCTTCTTCTGTCTCATTTTTCATATGTCTTTATTTTATCCCTCCCTCTCTAGTGACTCTTGCGTGGAAGTTCCACATCTTGGGTATCTGCTATCCCATACGTCACGTCACTCTTGCCAATTACATGAAAGAAAACATAATTTATGTAAGAACTTACCTGATAAATTCATTTCTTTCATATTGGCAAGAGTCCATGAGGCCCACCCTTTTTGTGGTGGTTATGATTTTTTGTATAAAGCACAATTATTCCAATTCCTTGTTGATGCTTTCGCTCCTTTCTTATCACCCCACTTCTTGGCTATTCGTTAAACTGAATTGTGGGTGTGGTGAGGGGTGTATTTATAGGCATTTTGAGGTTTGGGAAACTTTGCCCCTCCTGGTAGGAATGTATATCCCATACCTCACTAGCTCATGGACTCTTGCCAATATGAAAGAAATGAATTTATCAGGTAAGTTCTTACATATATTATGTTTTTCCTTCCATAAGGCAGGGAGAGTCCACAACTTCATTCCTTACTGTTGGGAAATACAACACCTGGCCACCAGGAGGAGGCAAAGACACCCCAGCTAAAGGCTTAAATATCCCTCCCACTTCCCCTATCCCCCATTCATTCTTTTGCTTTTTGTCACTATAGGAGGTGGCAGAGAAGTGTCAGAAGACTTGGATAGTCCTGTAATGGGTATGTTCCCTTCTAGAAAGGACTGGAGTTTTAAGTAATCATGTCAACCTCTCATTGAGTGTATTGATGAAAGTTAGAGTCTGGAGATGCAGGGAAAGATTTTCTGCGAACCCATCCAGACTGTCGCTAACAGTTCCTGATCAATTTGTGTTGACGAGTTTCACTGCTTGCTGCTACACACTCAAGTCCATGTCAGAAGCGCTGCTGCAAGACTGTCACACTTTAGAGGCTGTGCCTGTTCCACAGCATGGATCCTGGAGGGTAAGACCATTTATTATATATACAATTTAAAACGCTGTACAGGGTCACAGTGTGGCTTCTTTATACCTCGATAGGATCAAGGGTTAATATCTCCTTCAGGGAGATTATTTGAACAGATTGGGGATTTATATCCGCAAAATGTTTTTTTTTTTTAGGCTCATAGATTGTGTGTGTGTGTGTTTTAGCTTGGAACAAACAGGTTTCACTTTTATTTTTGAAGTGTTGCGCAGCTCATAATAGCTGGGCGCCCTTTTTCATAGCAGGGTGCAGTCTCTTTCTTTTCCTAAGATCCTGCTGCAGACATCACTCCTGGGGAGAGCGTTTACACTGTTAGCTGTCTGGGTCTAGAAGGTGGTGAGTGCCCCAGCCATTGGGAGTAATAAGGTGCCGTGTTTTTTTAAATAAAAGCGCCTTTTTGCTTGTCCTTCTGTGGGTATATACAAAGCTATGGAGGACTCTGATACTACATTAGAAGGTTCCGCTCCTTTTGTACTGATTAATAATTCCTGTTTATATTGTGAGGAGGCTGTGGTTTGCTCGCCTGCTCAATTTTGTTCCATTTGCTTAAACACTGTACTAAAGGCTAAGAAGGGAGACAAGTCTGCTAATACTCATAGCGCTATTAGCCCTTCTGAGCTGTCTACTTCTCAGGAATCTGGGTCCTGAGAAATTGCTACCCTTTCTACATTACCCGCTCCACATGCAGTTCCCCGCGGCTCAACTAATCCTCCATCTGGAGGGGGCCTTTTTCCAGCAGATTTTACCGCGCAGTTACAATTGGCGGTGTCTGTGGCCTTGAGTGCCTTACCTTGCTCTAACAAACGCAAGAGAAAGGTTAAACATAGTTCTCCTGACCTGGAGTCATCTAAGTATTTGTTGGATTTAGCTACTATATCAGAGGATGAGTTAACCTCTGTAGCTTCAGAGGGTGAACTTTCTGAGTCGGAAACTTCAGTTACTAAACCTCCTTCAGCGGAAGAACCCTCCTTTTTAGATTTAAAGTTGAGCATCTGCGTTTTTTATTAAAGGATGCTCTGTCTACACTAGAGATTCCAGTGGCTACACTCCCTGAGGAGCCTAAGATCCCTACATTAGACAGAGTTTATGAAGATAGGAAGGTCCCTCTGACTTTTCCTGTGCCAGTTAAGATGGCGAACATTATTATAACGAATGGGAAAGAGTAGGAACTTCTTTTTCCCCCTCGTCTACTTCTAAAAAATTATTCCTGGTCTCTGACTCTCAATTAGATTTGTGGGGCTCCATCCTGAAGGTTGATGGCGCTATCTCCACGCTGGCTAAGTATAGTACTATCACTCTGGAGGATAGTTCTTCTTTTAGAGAGCCTATGGAAAAAAAATTGAAACTTTTTTTTTCTTTCTGAAAAATGCAAAGGCTGCTGGCTTTGCACTTCTAGCCCACCGGGCTTGGTCTGCGGATATGACTTCTAAATCCAGACTCCTTTTCTGTTCCCTTCAAGGGTAAGATTTTATTTGGTCCAGGGCTGGACTCCATTATCTCTACGGTTACCGAAGGTAAAAGTGCCTTTTTACCGCAGGATAAGAAGAATAGGCCTAGGGGACAGCAACTGTCTAATTTTCGTTCCTGACAAGTCACAAGGACAGCAGTCCTCTTCCAAGTCTGAGCAGCCCAAGAGTACTTGGAAGCTGGCTCACTCCTGGAATAAGTCCAAACAGACTAAGAAACCCGTCAAGAACAAATTGTCATGAAGGGGCAGCCCCCGATCCGGGATCGGATCGAGTAGAGGGAAGACTGTCTCTCTTTTTTTCAGATGCTTGGTTGTACAGGTCCAGGATGTACAGGATCCTTGGTTTCTGGAGGTTGTCTCTCAAGGATACAGGATAGGATTCAAGTCTCATCTGCCCAGGGGCAGATTCCTACTCTCCAGTCTTTCGACAAGACCAGAAAAGAGGGCTACCTTCTTAGGTTGCGTACAGGATCTTTCCTCTTTAGGAGTAATTGTCTTGGTACCTACAGCAGAAAGAGGTTTGGGGTTTTATTCAAACCTTTTCATGGTTCCAAAGAAGGAGGGAACTTTTCATCCAATTCTGGACCTAAAGTGTCTAAACAAGTTTCTGAGTTTTCCCTCTTTCAAGATGGAGACAATACGGTCAATCCTTCCTTCCTCTGGTTCAGGAAGGACAGTTTATGACCACAATAGACCTGCAGGATGCATACCTTCACATCCTGATTCACAGGGAACATTTTCAGTTCCTGAGGTTTGCTTTTCTGTACCAGCACTTCCAGTTTATAGCTCTTCCATTTGGCCTAGCTACTGCTTCAAGGATATTTACAAAGATGCTTGGGGCTCTTCTAGCCATTGCCAGAACACGAGGTATTGAAGTAGTGCCTTACTTGGACAATATCTTTGTACAGGCTCCATCTTTTCGTCTAGAAGAAGAACTTTCGGAATCCCTTCTCAATCTTCTTCGATCATATGGATGGAAGATAAACTTGGAAAAGAGTTCTCTTACTCAAAGTACAAAGGTGAATTTCCTGGGAACCATAATAGACTCCATATCCATGAGAATATTCCTCACAGATCAGACGTTGCAAGCTAAGTTCTGCATGTCTTGCCCTCCAGGCCTCCTTGAGTCCCTCAGTGGCCCAGTGTATGGAGGTAATCGGTTTCATGGGGTCCTGCATGGGCATCATTCCTTTTGCCAGATTCCATCTCAGGCCCTTACAACTATGCATGCTGAGACAATGGAACGGCGACCATTCAGATCTGTCTCAACAGATTGTTCTGGACAGCCTGTCGAGAGACTCGCTCTTCTGGTCGCTCTGTCCAGATCATCTGTCCCAAGGCACATGTTTTTTGAGACCGTCCTGCAAGATTGTGACTACAGACTCAAGCCTTTCCGGCTGGGGAGCCGTTTGGGGTGCCAAAATGGCACAAGGTCTGTGGACTCAGGAGAAGTCTTCCCTTCTGATCAATATTTTGGAACTCCGGGCAATCTTCAATGCCTTGAAGGCTTGGCCCCTTCTGGGCTCGTCCCAGTTTATCAGATTCCAACCAGACAATATAACCTCGGTTGCCTATATCAACCATCAAGGGTGAACGAGAAGTTCCTTGGGGTATGAGAGAGTGGGACGAGACTCACAAATGTACGCTGTCAGCGATCCACATTCCGGGTTTGGACAACTGGGAAGCGGACTTCCTCAGCAGACAATATTTTTACCCAGGGGAATGGTCTCTTCACCCAAGGTGTTCACAGAGATATGCAGCGAATGGGGGACGCCGGAGATAGATCTCATGGCATCCCGCCTCAATACCAAGCTACCCAGGTACGGGTCAAGGGATCCTCAGACGGAACTGATAGATGTCCTATCAGTACCATGGAGGTTCAGATACATATTTTCTCCATTACCGCTTCTTCCTCGTGTGTTGGCTTGCATCAAGCAGGAGCGAGCATCTATGATTCTGATTGCTTCGTCGTGGCCATGGAGGACATGGTTTGTGGATATGGTGGGGATGTCCTCATCTCCTCAGTGGAGGTTACCTTGTCTTAGCCAAGAGAGGGTTCTCTGAGAGAGTTATCGACACTGGTTCAAGCTCGTAAGCCAGTTACTAGTCGTATCTACCATAAAGTGTGGAGGACTTACTTGTTCTGGTGTGAAGAGCGTGGCTTTTCTTGGCATAAGGTTAAGTTTGCCAGAATTGTATCTTTTCTCCAGGATGGACTGGAGAAGGGTCTATCTGCTAGTTTCCTGAAGGGACAGATATCGGCCCTGTCGGTGTTAATGCACAAAAGATTAGCTGAGCTTCCGGATGTGCAGTCCTTTGTTAATGCTCTGGCTAGGATCAGACCCGTGTTTAGATCTGGGGCTCCACCTTGGAGCCTCAATCTTGTTCTTAGTGTTTTGCAGCAGGCCCCATTTGAGCCTATGCGTACTGTTGACATTAAATTGTTATGTTTTTTGTTGGCTATTGCCTCTGCGCGCAGAGTTTCTGAGATTTCTGCTTTGCAATGTGACCCCCCATCTGTTTTTTTTTTCATGCTGATAAGGCGGTTTTACACACTAAACTAGGGTTCCTCCCTAAGGTGGCGTTGAATCGTAACATTAATCAAGAAATTGTTGTTCCTTCCTTGTGTCCTAATCCTTCTTCAGTGAAGGAACGTTTGCTTCACAATCTAGATGTGGTTTGTGCCTTGAAGTTCTAGCTTCAGGCTACTAGCTTATGAAACAATGGGACGACAGCCTCCTGAGAGGAAAACAGCTCATTCCACTAGAGCAGTGGCTTCGGGTGAAGCAGCTTTCGGGAGAAAAGTTTTGCAGGCTGTGGTGCTCTCAGAATAGGGTCCGCCTCTTTATTATTTTTTTTTTTTGCTCCCCTGTTCCCTCCCATTATTCATTCAGCGTCCTCTGTAGCTTGGGTATAGTTTTCCCAACAGTAAGGAATGAAGTTGTGGCTTACCAGATAAATTCCTTTCCTTCCTGGCAGGGAGAGTCCAAGACCTCGCACGAAATTTATTTTTCTTATGGGCGGCTCCCTTTTTATATTATTTCTTCTGGCACCTTTTTATACCCTCATGTTTCTCCTGCTTTTCCTTTTTCCTTGGACATAATGACTGTGGGATAGGGGACGTGAGAAGGATATTTATACCTTTTGCTGGGGTGTCTTTGCCTCCTCCTGGTGGCCAGGTGTTGTATTTCCCAACAGTAAGGAATTACGTTGTGGACTCTCACTGCCAGGAAGGAAGGAATTTATCTGGTAAGCATAAATTAATGTTTTTGCAGGAGGAAGGTGCTGAGTGTGTTTGAGAAGGATGCTCAGACCAATTTGAAGCCTAGTTTTCCCCTCAGAGAGCTACTGTTTGGACACAGGGATTACTTTGGAGTAAGGGTAGTGGCACAAGAACACTCTATGGGAGTTAGAAACGTATAACCAACAAGAGGAGGCAGTGACTCTCTATCATCTCTACCATCTCTATCTCTACCATCTCTACCTCTATCATCTCTACCTACTCAAAACAGTTTCTGCTACTTATGGTAAGTCCAGTAGTATCTGTGCCTTTTCAGGTAAGTGTGACAGTTGTTAAAATATGTAGCAGCTTGTTGACACCTGTTTTTAAGCCTATAAGCTAATAGTAGGTACTCCATTTTGGGCATATCATAGCTTAGGGTCCATTATTAGGCATTTTTAGGTTTGTTTATAGAGGTACCTTATTTCCCCCTATTATATGCCTTGAGGTGCCTTAAGTATTTGTTAGTTCATCGGCTTGTTTGTGCACATTGGATTGTTCGCAAGCCAGTTTGCGAGCATCATGTTTTTTTGTTTGCACTTTTTCTGGTTAGCTTGCATTTGCCTATGAGCATGCCTGTTTTTTTTTTGTTTTGTTTTTTGCACCTTTCATTATGGCTTTTTTCACACTCCTTTAGCTTGTCGTGCGCACACCAGTTGGTGAGCTATTTGAGGTTTTTTTTTTGTATATATATATATATTTTTTTTTTTTAATTTTGTTTTTTTTAAGTGCGCTTCATTTTTCACACGCTTAAAACTACTCTGACACAGGCAGAAAGCAATCTCTGTATAATTTCTGCAGTTCATATTCCAGGGGTTTGCTATGGGGTCTTCTAAAAGTGGATCTGATGCCTTTTCATTTTAACACAGAACTCCCCAGTTGTTTTGCAAGGTCCAAGGATCCTTTTTGTTTGTGAATGCTCTGGCAGGTCATTGGCTGTTTTCATCTGGCTTACTTTTATCTACTTCTTGTTCTGTTACCAAGGGTTGCAAGAAAAATGTGAAAAGAGCGCCAAAGAGTCTAGAATTTATTACAAAAGTATATAGACCCCTGGTTATGGGGATCCAATCTAAGATAAGTTAAAACAATAAAAACCAAAAAAGCATATGTATGCATACATAGTAAAATATATACAATTGAATAATGTGTGGATAATAACTGCATAGCAGCAAATGATTTAATCTTAGATATATAAGGTGCACCTTATAGGAAAAGTCACAAATCTTGAGCTCAGTGAAAAAAGTTCTCAAAAAGATGTGTGAAAATATGTGCAATAACCCAAACGAGTGTTGATAAAGGCCCATCACTGAGGGCCGAAACGCGTTGACTGTTATTGGTAAGCCTTATTTCATTTTTTTATTCAAAGTTTTAGCTGTATTGCACTGTTTTATTATATTTTCCACAGGTTGATAGCTGGAAAACTATGGCCTAGATTTGGAGTTTTGCGTTAGCCGTCAAAACCAGCGTTAGAGGCTCCTAACGCTGGTTTTTACCACCCGCTGGTATTTGGAGTCAGTCATTAAAGGGTCTAACGCTCACTTTGCAGCCGCGACTTTTCCATACCGCAGATCCCCCTACGCCATTTGCGTATCCTATCTTTTCAATGGGATCTTTCTAACGCCGGTATTTAGAGTCTTGGCTGAAGTGAGCGTTAGAAATCTAACGACAAAACTCCAGCCGCAGAAAAAAAACAGGAGTTAAGAGCTTTCCGGGCTAACCCCGGTTCATAAAGCTCTTAACTACTGTGCTCTACAGTACACTAACACCCATAAACTACCTATGTACCCCTAAACCGAGGCCCCCCCACATCGCCGCCACTCTATTAAATTTTTTTAACCCCTAATCTGCCGACCGCACACCGCCGCCACCTACGTTATACTTATGTACCCCAATCTGCTGCCCCTAACACCGCCGACCCCTATATTATATTTATTAACCCCTAATCTGTCGCCGCCAGCTACCTACAATAATTAACCCCTAATCTGCTGACCGGACCTCACCGCTACTATAATAAAGTTATTAACCCCTAATCCGCCTCACTCCCGCCTCAATAACCCTATAAGAAATAGTATTAACCCCTAATCTGCCCTCCCTAACATCGCTGACACCTAACTTCAATTATTAACCCCTAATCTGCCGACCGGACCTCAGCGCTACTCTAATAAATGTATTAACCCCTAAAGCTAAGTCTAACACTAACACCCCCCTAAGTTAAATATAATTTAAATCAAACGAAAAAAAACTAACTCTTATTAAATAAATTATTCCTATTTAAAGCTAAATACTTACCTGTAAAATAAACCCTAATATAGCTACAATATAAATGATAATTATATTGTAGCTATTTTAGGATTAATATTTATTTTACAGGCAACTTTGTAATTATTTTAACAAGGTACAATAGCTATTAAATAGTTAAGAACTATTTAATAGCTACCTAGTTAAAATAATTACAAAATTACCTGTAAAATAAATCCTAACCTAAGTTACAATTAAACCTAACACTACACTATCAATAAATAACAAAGCCCCCCAAAATAAAAAAATGCCCTACCCTATTCTAAATTAAAAAAGTTCAAAGCTCTTTTACCTTACCAGCCCTGAAAAGGGCCATTTGCGGGGCATGCCCCAAATAATTCAGCTCTTTTGCCTGTAAAAAAACACATACAATACCCCCCCCCAACATTACAACCCACCACCCACATACCCCTAATCTAACCCCAACCTCCCTTAAATAAACCTAACACTAAGCCCCTGAAGATCTCCCTACCTTGCATTCACCACACCAGGTTCACCGATCGGTCCAGAAGAGCCTCCGATGTCTTCATCCAAGCCCAAGCGGGGGCTGAAGAGTGACGTCCATCATCCGGCTGAAGTCTTGATCCAAGCGGCAAATGAAAAAGTCCATCTTCGGTAAGAAATCTTCATCCTATCCGGGCAGAAGAGGACATCCGGACCGGCAAACATCTTCATCCAAGCCGCATCTTCTATGTTGTTCCATCCGATGAGGAGCGGCTGATCTTGAAGACCTCCGGCGCGGATCCATCCTCTTCGTTCGACGTCCAACTGAAAAATGAAGGTTCCTTTAAGGGACGTCATCCAAGATGGCGTCCCTCGAATTCCGATTGGCTGATTCTATCAGCCAATCGGAATTAAGGTAGGAAAATTCTGATTGGCTGATGGAATCAGCCAATCAGATTCAAATTCAATCCGATTGGCTGATTGGATCAGCCAATCAGATTGAGCTCGCATTCTATTGGCTGTTCCGATCATCCAATAGAATGCGAGCTCAATCTGATTGGCTGATTGGATCAGCCAATCGGATTGAACTTGAATCTGATTGGCTGATTCCATCAGCCAATCAGAATTTTCCTACCTTAATTCCGATTGGCTGATAGAATCCTATCAGCCAATCGGAATTCGAGGGACGCCATCTTGGATGATGTCCCTTAAAGGAACCTTCATTCTTCAGTTGGACGTCGAACGAAGAGGATGGATCCGCGCCGGAGGTCTTCAAGATCAGCCGCTCGTCATCGGATGGAACAACATAGAAGATGCGGCTTGGATGAAGATGTTTGCCGGTCCGGATGTCCTCTTCTGCCCGGATAGGATGAAGATTTCTTCCCGAAGATGGACTTCTTCATTTGCCGCTTGGATCAAGACTTCAGCCGGAGGATGGATGTCACTCTTCAGCCCCAGCTTGGGCATCGAAGGCTCTTCTGGACCGATCGGTGAACCCTGTGTGGTGAATACAAGGTAGGGAGATCTTCAGGGGCTTAGTGTTAGGTTTATTTAAGGGGGGTTGGGGTTAGATTAGGGGTATGTGGGTGGTGGGTTGTAATGTTGGGGGGGGGGGTAATTGTATGTGGTTTTTTTACAGGCAAAAGAGCTGAATTATTTGGGGCATGCCCCGCAAATGGCCCTTTTCAGGGCTGGTAAGGTAAAAGAGCATTGAACTTTTTTAATTTAGAATAGGGTAGGGCATTTTTTTATTTTGGGGGGCTTTGTTATTTTATTAGGGGGCTTAGAGTAGGTGTAATTAGTTTAAAATTGTTGTAATATTTTTCTAATGTTTGTAAATATTTTTTTATTTTTTGTACTTTAGTTAGTTTATTTAATTGTATTTATTTGTAGGTATTTTATTTAATTAATTTATTGATAGTGTAGTGTTAGGTTTAATTGTAGGTAATTGTAGGTAGTTTATTTAATTTATTTATTGATAGTGTAGTGTTAGGTTTAATTGTAACATAGGTTAGGATTTATTTTACAGGTAATTTTGTAATTATTTTAACTAGGTAGCTATTAAATAGTTCTTAACTATTTAATAGCTATTGTACCTGGTTAAAATAAATACAAAGTTGCCTGTAAAATAAATATTAATCCTAAAATAGCTACAATGTAATTATAATTTATATTGTAGCTATATTAGGGTTTATTTTACAGGTAAGTATTTAGCTTTAAATAGGAATAATTTATTTAATAAGAGTTAATTTATTTCGTTAGATTTAAATTATATTTAACTTAGGGGGGTGTTAGTGTTAGGGTTAGACTTAGCTTTAGGGGTTAATACATTTATTATAGTAGCGGTGAGGTCCGGTCGGCAGATTAGGGGTTAATAATTGAAGTTAGGTGTCGGCGATGTTAGGGAGGACAGATTAGGGGTTAATAATATTTCTTATAGGGTTATTGAGGCGGGAGTGAGGCAGATTAGGGGTCAATAAATATAATATAGGGGTCGGCGGTGTTAGGGGCAGCAGATTAGGGGTTCATAGGGATAACGTAGGTTGCGGCGGTGTACGGAGCGGCAGATTAGGGGTTAAAAATATATGCAGGTGTCAGCGATAGCGGGGCTGGCAGATTAGGGGTTAATAAGTGTAAGGTTAGAGGTGTTTAGGGTACATGTTAGGGTGTTAGGTGCAGACATAGGAAGTGTTTCCCCATAGGAAACAATGGGGCTGCGTTAGGAGCTGAATGCTGCTTTTTTGCAGGTGTTAGGTTTTTTTTCGGCTCAAACTGCCCCATTGTTTTCTATGGGGGAATCGTGCACGAGCACGTTTTTGAAGCTGGCCGCGTCCGTAAGCAACGCTGGTATTGAGAGTTGCAGTGGCGGAAAATTATGCTCTACGCTCCCTTTTTGGAGCCTAACGCAGTCATTCTGTGAACTCTAAATACCAGCGGTATTTAAAAGGTGCGGCCAGAAAAAAGCATGCGTAGCTAACGCACCCCTTCTAACGCAAAACTCCAAATCTAGGCGTATGATACTACATCTAGGAGGATACATCATCCCTTTTTGTACATTCCATTTCAATTTTTATTTTTGATATTTTATTTTCTATTTTCCATTATTGTTTTTTAATTTTTGGATTCTAGTTCACTATTTTTTGAACACCATTTTTTTGGAACACTATATAAACAAATGTTTTTTTCCTTTGGATACAACACATTCTGATTTTGGTTGGTTATCTTCATTTCTTGGAACACTTAAAGGGGCAGTAAACTTACAAACTAATGTTATATAATTCTGCACATAGTGCAGAATTATATAACATTAACTTACCGGCACATTTATACTTTAAAGGATTGCAGAGAAATTGTAACTAAAACCTTCTTTTACCAGACCGCCGCTCCTTGCTCTACTGAGCGGGTCTGGATTTTACACAGCGCGTCTCTGCAACACTGTGTGCCCGGTCGCGCCATTAAAATGAATGTAGCTCACTTCCGCTACTAGACCAGAGTGGGAGCGAGCTACATTCATTTTAATGGCGTGACCAGGCACATAGTGCTGGTGCAATGCTGAATGCGGAGAGCGTATTGCTCTCCGCATTCAGCGAGGTCTGTCGGACATGATCCGCATATGTCGGATCATGTCCGACAGGCCTTTCTTAAATAGGCCCCCAACAATTCTTAAATTTCTTCAGGATGGTTTGTATAAGGGTCTAACTGCTAGTTCCTTAAAGGGTCAGCTCTCTGCTCTTTCTATCTCATTTCACAAGAAGTTTGCTAAATTATCTGAATTTTATCCAGTAGTCCTGATTAAACCCGTGATTAACCAATTTCTCCTCCGTGGAAGCTTTGTTTTTCAGAATTTTGCAGATTCCTCCTTTTTCAACCTATGTGTGTTTTGGATATTCAGTTTTTGTCCTTGAAGGTTTTGTTTCTTTTGGTTATTCTGACGAGTTTCTGATTTGTCTACTATTTGTGGCGATCTTTATCTTGTGTTTTTCTTCAGGTTCAGGCCTTGGAGAGATTATAATGCAAACAATAACACCATTTCTGTATTTGAAAGTGCACATTGGATCTGTGCTAGTATCAGAAAATTCACCCATACCATGTGTGCATAACTTCAACATTGGTAATCGTTATCCATCCAACCACAAGTCATATCTCAAATACAAAATGGACACATTGAGTTTAACAGCCCAAGGCACTGAGACCGGAAAAACAAGATGGCGCAACTTATGTCAACAACAGCTACAGCCCTTTTTATTGATAGATTTTCATCAAATAATAAAATATAAAGAATGTGGCAACCTACCTACAGAAAAAAGGAGGGGACGCTACTCTACAGAAAAGTGTTTTAATCAGGGGGGACTCCTCTACACTATGGAAAAATGATTACAAAACAATAAATAAACTAAACAATAAAAATATAAACTGGGTACTGGCAGACACCATTAGTGGAGGGGTTGCAGAGGGTAAGAGTTGGATCTTGCTATGAAAAAAAATAAATGAAATTAACCACTTCACACCATTAGGACGTTCCATACCGTCCTATAAGCGATGGGCTTTACGCTGTTAAAACCGCATGGAACATTCTACCGTATATAGCGTCCTGCAGCCTCCCCCTTTGAGAAAAGCAGGAATCAAACTGGGGATCGTTCCTAGCCAGTCCCCCAAGATCCGATCCTGGCCTTGAAATTACGCGACCACATCGATTACATGATTTAATTTTTCAATTAAATGTTTACATTGGAACTGTATGAAGAGATTAATTTATTTAAAAAACAACACACAAACCCTAAAACTTCATACTGGCAGACTGTCTGCCAGTACTTAAGATGGTGGTCTGCTAACTAAATAACCCCTTCACTGCCGTGAATTTCAGAATGATGGTGCGAAGTTGCAATTAGCCTTCTAATTGCTTAAAATAACCGCAATGCCATGCATGTCTTCTATTTCTGAACAAAAGGACCCCAGAGAATCTTTTACAACCATTTGTCTTATGAGTTAAGTTGTGTGTGCACAAGAAGTCTGTTCGTAAACAGCTGAAATGCGTAGGGTTTCTCACAGACCCTCTTGGATTTCTGTAGTCAAGGGCGATGCACGTGGGCGCTTGGTTCCATGCACAGCTTGGCGGCTGGAGCACAGACAGAGGGACGTTTGGAGAAGTCAGGCGGATGCTGCTACCACCAGAGGATCTTTGCATTATAAAAAACTGCACAAATGTTTTATACTTCTTGTACGTAGCCATTTGTTTGTGTGCTTATTTGTTATTCAAATGCAGAATTGCGCTCCTTTTTGTTTCTTTTTTTCCAGGAACTAGAACAATTTTTACAAAGAGAATTCAGACAGTAAATTGAAACAAGGACAAGCTTAGAGACACAGCGGGGATATAGTTTACTACTATTTCTGTACTTTAACTGATGATGACCCCTACAGAGCAGGAAGGGCAGGAGCAGATGGCAGCAGAGTTACTGGACTAGGTAGACCTGACAGTAATTAAACCTCCAGTGAAGGAGGAGGGCAAGATGTGTCTAGAGCCCCGGGAGTTACCTGAGGATTTGGCATTGATGATGATATTGAGTGCTCCGTCTGTAACAACAAATCCTATCCTCCTACCCACTGCGCCATAATGCTAAGTGCCTGAAAAGTATTGTCAGCGGTGTGCTGCTCATCCGATGGTGGAGGAATTATCGCTAGTCCTGACATCTACAGACCTGCTCCTGCCCTGACATCTACAGACCTGCTCCTGCCCTGACATCTACAGACCTGCTCCTGCCCTGACATCTACAGACCTGCTCCTGCCCTGACATCTACAGACCTGCTCCTGTCCTGACATCTACAGACCTGCTCCTGCCCTGACATCTACAGACCTGCTCCTGCCCTGACATCTACAGACCTGCTCCTGCCCTGACATCTACAGACCTGCTCCTGCCCTGACATCTACAGACCTGCTCCTGCCCTGACATCTACAGACCTGCTCCTGCCCTGACATCTACAGACCTGCTCCTGCCCTGACATCTACAGACCTGCTCCTGCCCTGACTGCACCACCCTAAGCAATACTACTAGCCCCATCCTCATCAGTAAAGAGCACAAATATTACTAATAGAGAAAATCAATTTCTTATGGAAAGAAAAAATAGGTAAATGTAAACCTTTCAGTGTTCAACTATTTAAAAATGTTTATGGACTCATTGAAATTCAACATAAAATCTATAAATAAACGCAGTTTCTGACTAGTGGAATACATCATTTTTTTGCGGTTTTTCCCTTTTTTCCTTTTTTTTTTTTTTAACAAAACCAATTGTGTAATTTGTGCAAAATATAAAAAGTAGAGCAAAACTTTTAGGTTATATTGAAAATGAAAGTGTCAGCAATATCTGAGTTTGTCCACTAGATGGTGCTGCAGGACTGTTGTTGGATGTAGCAGTTCTAAATTACTAAGTGGAAACTTTTAACTTGCTAAATGCAGCAGCGATACTTTATGTCTGGCCCTAACAAGCTGCTTTGTAGCTATTCTTAGTCTCCTCTCTGCCTGGGTATAATTGTTCTGGCCTAAGTTCCTTTTGTTCTCTTGCTGGAAATATTTAGCACTAGGTTAGGGCTGAATATTAATTTGCAGCAGCATTAATGGGACGCTAAATAAATCTAGATATAATGATGCATTAAAAGCAAATCTAAGCCTGAGAATAAAATGCAGAATTATCTGTTTATAATTATGTTTTAGTTTCCATCTAAGTAATGTGAGTCAAACCGATAAATAAGCTGTCGGAAGCTTCCAACGGCCCCCTAACCTAACACCCCCTAAATTAACCACAATTACATAAAATAAAAAAATACTAAGTTACAATTAAAATAAAAAATCCTAGCATTACTTGAAAAAAAAACAACCTACGATTAAAATCAATAAATCTAAAATTACAAAAAATAAAATAGTCTAAAATTACAGAAAAAAGTAAACCAAATGATCAAAAATAAAAAAATTAAACCTAATCTAATACTTCTTTAAAAACAAATGAAGATAGAAGATGTCCGTGCGCTGGATGAAGATGTCGCGCCTGGAAGAAGACCTCCGCCAGAGGAACTGTCAGTACCTATTTGGGGGTTAGACTTAGGTTTTATTTATTCATTTTTTTAGATTAGGGATTTTTTTATTTTCATGGGCTGTGTTTAGGTTTTTTATCTTGCGTGGTTAGGTGGGTTGGGGGGGTTACTGTTAGGGGTTAATTTGTATTTTTGAGGTAAGAGCTGATCGCTTTAGGGGAATGCCCTACAAAAGGCCCTTTTAAGGGCAATTGGTAGTTTAGTCTTAGATTAGGGGGTGTTTTTAATTTTATAGGAGTATTAGATTAGGTTTAAATTTTTTAATTTTGATAATTTTGGTTTATTTTTTTCTGTAATTTTAGACTTTTTTTATTTTTTGTTATTTTAGATGTATATATTTTAATTTAATCTTATTTTTTTTTTTAAAGTAATGTTAGGATTTTTTTTTATTGTAACTTAGTATTTTTTATTTTTATGTAATTGTGGTTAATTTAGGGGGTGTTAGGTTAGGGGGCTTAGTGATTAGATTAGTTATTTGCGTTGTGCGAAGATGGCAGATTAGGGGTTAATATCTTAAATAGGTAATTTGCATTGTGGGGTATGGCGGATTAGGGGTTAATACATTTTATTGTTAGTTGCAATGTAGGGGGATAACGGATTAGGGGTTATTAGTTTAAATAGGTACGTTGTGATGTGGGCGATGGCGGTTTAGGGGTTAATACATTTATTAGTTATTGCGGTGGGGGGATGGCGGTTGAGAGGTAGATATTGTGCATGCATTAGATATTTGCTTATATTATAACAGCGCCAAGTAAAATATATGCACTGCACTTGTATGCGGCGCTGTATATGCGGTCGAGTGTAAGTGTAGTGTAAGGTCGGGTTACAATAGTAACCTATTAATTTTCAAGAAATCCGGGATCAGGTAGAAGCGTTAACACAACACTAACTTACACCTTCATGAAAAGGGCGACTGCACGCAATGCGCTGGTATAAAATGGAGCCGTAAATTACTTTTGGCTGCTAGCAACTTCGGTAGCTTACGGCTCAATTTAATGGCACCTTAAGGTTTATTTTAGGTGTTGAAAATAGCATTTTTAGTGGTTGTATTTGTGAGTGTGTGCATGTATGTGTGTGTATGTATATGTATATATATATATATATATATATATATATATATATATATATATATATATATATAAACAGCAGTAGAAATAAGCACTCACTGGTCTTCTGACATCTGTGACAAAATGTTTATTCAATCGTGAAGTTTCGGGACAAACAGCGTCCCTTCCTCTGACAAACAACAAGTGAAAAAGTGCTGACTTTTTGTCAGAGGAAGGGACGCTGTTTGTCCCGAAACGTCACGATTGAATAAACATTTTGTCACAGATGTCAGAAGACCAGTGAGTGCTTATTTCTACTGCTGTTTACCTACTACACTATAGCACCCTGGCAGTTGTCATTGACTGTGAGAGTGCATACAACCTTCTTGCTTCACACATATATATATATATATATATATATATATATATATATAAACGAACAAAGTGCCCTCCAGATTCTAAACAAGCAACAGCTTCGGGTGCTAGCAAAAATCGAATTATAGCAGAAGACAAGAAGCACTCAATGCAAAATGTAAATATACGGTTGTCATAGCAACCAGTAAACAATAGATGCCATATATAGCAAGTCATGAATTACGTAAGCAAAAATAAATATAAAATAAATATAAACATAAATATAGACAAAATGACACTACACATCCAATTACGTGGCTCCACAGAACAGAAAGGCTACCAGAATTGATTCCGAAAGATTCGGTATAACATATAAAGCAAAAAGCTGAAGAGTGGAGTCACATACAGGATAAACAGAAAGGAATTTGCTAAACAAGCTAATGATATTACAGTAATTGGAATGGACCATGGCTCTCACAAAATAATCAACAGTAATATGAATGACCATGGACTCCCACAGGAACATGGAAGAACCCCATATTTCAAAGCAAATATCAGTTAATGGACAGGGATCATAGGAACACCTGCCAATCTAGCTGTGTGTTCAGCCCATAAGGCACAAGAGTGTTCAATTCAAATGTCCATTTGGCTTCTTTTTGGAGAAGCAGTCGATTCCTATCGCCTCCTCTTGACAACGGTGGCACATGGTCAATAATTGTATATTTAAGGTCCATGACACTGTGTTTGTGTTCCAAAAAGTGTCTGGCCACTGGTTGCTCCGATGTACCTTTATTAAGCACCGTTTTGATAGCAGATCGATGATTTGCCATACGTGTACGCAAATCATCTCAGGTCTTTGCTACGTAATACAGCCCACAAATACAGTGTAAAAGGTACACTATATGTGTGGTAGTACACGTCAGGCGGAATTTATGTTTATAAATTTTGCGTTTTTGTAGATGAGTAAAGCTCGGTCCAGTGATTAGACCCCCACATGTTGTGCAGCCAAGACATCGAAAAACCCCTGTTTTTTTAATATCCAACCATGTTGAAGATTTATATCTTTGTATCGGGTCAGTTTTGATTAGCAAGTCCCGCAGAGACCTGGACCTCTTATAGCCCACTCTTGGTGGTTCAGCTTTATGTAAGGGTAACGATCTGTCCGTGTTAATGATCTCCCAATGCTTGTTAAGTATGTCCTTTAAGGGGCCTTTGTCACCTGTGAAGGTTGTGATGAATGTCATCCTTTTATCCTCCTTTTTGGGTACCAAATCCCTGGCATGGCAGACCTGAGCCCGCTGTTCATTCAGTAGTTTGTCAGGATAACTCCTAATTTCAAAGCGTTGCACCATCTCAGTGAGTTGTTCTTCTCTTTTATCAATTTCAGAGTTATTCCTCACCACTCTAAGCAATTGGGATTTAGGCAATGCTTTCTTTAATGTGGGAGGATGGCAACTGGTGTAATGTAGTAAGGAGTTTCTATCGGTCTCCTTTCTATACAGAGTTGACTGAATCCTACCAAAGCTTGTGTATAATCTCACATCTAGAAAGTCAATTTGTGTTTTGCTTGATGTCATTTTAAACTTCAGAGCCGTATTCGCCCCATTAAGCTCTTGAAACCAATTATCCAGGCTAGCTGACGTTCCAGACCAGATCAAAAACAGGTCATCTATATATCGCTTAAAAAAGCGAATATTTTTTACCTTAAATAATTCCGTCCCAAACTCCTCGAAATGGGCCATAAACAAATTAGCGTAAGATGGGGCCATATTTGACCCCATCGCCGTCCCCTTCAACTGTAAATAGAAGGATTGTTCAAAGCGGAAATAATTGGTAGTCAGGCAAAATTCCAATAATTGTAAGATTATCTCAGGAGGTGGTCCAATATATGGATATCTGCAGAGATGAAATAAGACAGCAAGTAACCCCTCATCATGAGGGATTACAGTATATAGACTAGTCACATCCAGTGTGACTAGCCATGTGTCTTCATCTATATCTTCAAATTGTTTCAGCATCTCCAGTAGTGCCATTGAATCCCTCAGGTATGACGGTGTATTATATACCAAAGGTTGTAAAAATCTGTCAACTAAGGTGGCAATGGGCTGTTGTATTGACCCTATTGAGGATACAATGGGTCTTCCGGGGGGAGGTGAGATCCCGATTCCGATCAGCCAATCAGATTGAGCTCGCATTCTATTGGCTGTTCCGATCAGCCAATAGAATGCGAGCTCAATCCGATTGGCTGATTGGATCAGCCAATCGGATTGAACTTGATTCTGATTGGCTGATTCCATCAGCCAATCAGAATATTCCTACCTTAATTCCGATTGGCTGATAGAATCCTATCAGCCAATCGGAATTCGAGGGACGCCATCTTGGATGACGTCATTTAAAGGAACCGTCATTCGTCGTTCAGTCGTCGGCCAGGATGGATGTTCCGCGGTGGAGGTCTTCAGGATGCTGCCGCTTCGCTCCGGATGGATGCCGCTTGGATGAAGACTTCAATCGGATGGAAGACCTCTTCTGGCCCGCTTGGATGAAGACTTCAGCCGTATCATGGACCTCTTCAGCCCCCCGCTTGGTCTTGGATCAGGACATCGGAGGAGCTCTTCTGGACCGATCGGTGAACCTGGTATGGTGAAGACAAGGTAGGATGATCTTCAGGGGCTTAGTGTTAGGTTTATTTAAGGGGGGTTTGGGTTAGATTAGGGGTATGTGGGTGGTGGGTTGTAATGTTGGGGGGGGGTATTGTATGTTTTTTTTACAGGCAAAAGAGCTGAATTTCTTGGGGCATGCCCCGCAACGGGCCCTGTTCAGGGCTGGTAAGGTAAAAGAGCTTTGAACTTTAGTAATTTAGAATAGGGTAGGGCATTTTTGGGGGGGGGGGGGGGGCTTTGTTATTTTATTAGGGGGCTTAGAGTAGGTGTAATTAGTTTAAAATTGTTGTAATATTTTTCTTATGTTTGTAAATATTTTTTTATTTTTTGTAACTTAGTTCTTTTTTATTTTTTGTACTTTAGCTAATTTATTTAATTGTATTTCTTTGTAGCAATTGTATTTAATTAATTTATTGATAGTGTAGTGTTAGGTTAATTGTAGGTAATTGTAGGTAGTTTATTTAATTAATTTATTGATAGTCTAGTGTTAGGTTTATTTGTAACTTAGGTTAGGATTTATTTTACAGGTAAATTTGTAATTATTTTAACTATTTTAGCTATTAAATAGTTCTTAACTATTTAATAGCTATTGTACCTGGTTAAAATAAATACAAAGTTACCTGTAAAATAAATATAAATCCTAAAATAGCTATAATATAATTATAATTTATATTGTAGCTATATTAGGATTTATTTTACAGGTATTTAGCTTTAAATTGGAATAATTTATTTAATAAGAGATAATTAATTTCGTTAGATTTAAATTATATTTAATTTAGGGGGGTGTTAGTATTAGGGTTAGACTTAGCTTTAGGGGTTAATTCATTTATTAGAATAGCGGCGAGATTCGGTCGGCAGATTAGGGGTTAATAATTGAAGTTAGGTGTCGGCGATGTTAGGGAGGGCAGATTAGGGGTTAATACTATTTATGATAGGGTTAGTGAGGCGGATTAGGGGTTAATAACTTTATTATAGTAGCGCTCAGGTCCGGTCGGCAGATTAGGGGTTAATAAGTGTAGGCAGGTGGAGGCGACGTTGTGGGGGGCAGATTAGGGGTTAATAAATATAATATAGGGGTCGGCGGTGTTAGGGGCAGCAGATTAGGGGTACATAAGGATAACGTAGGTGGCGGCGCTTTGCGGTCGGCAGATTAGGGGTTAATAAGTGTAGACAGGTGGAGGCGACGTTGAGGGGGGCAGATTAGGGGTTAATAAATATAATACAGGGGTCTGCTGTGTTAGGGGCAGCAGATTAGGGGTACATAAGGATAACGTAGGTGGCGGTCTGCAGATTAGGGGTTAAAAATTTTTTTTCGAGTGTCGGCGATGTGGGGGGACCTCGGTTTAGGGGTACATAGGTAGTTTATGGGTGTTAGTGTACTTTAGAGTACAGTAGTTAAGAGCTTTATAAACCGGCGTTAGCCCAGAAAGCTCTTAACTACTGACTTTTTTCCTGCGGCTGGAGTTTTGTCGTTAGATGTCTAACGCTCACTTCAGAAACGACTCTAAATACCGGAGTTAGAGAAATCCCATTGAAAAGATAGGATACGCAATTGACGTAAGGGGATCTGCGGTATGGAAAAGTTGCGGCTGGAAAGTGAGCGTTAGACCCTATTTTGAGTGACTCCAAATACCGGCAGTAGCCTAAAACCAGCGTTAGGAGCCTCTAACGCTGGTTTTCACGGCTAACGCCAAACTCTAAATCTAGGCCTCTGTAACCTGAAAATTGGCCGAATAAATCAATTATATCTAAGAGCTTCGGAATGTTAGAAGAGGTATTAGATATATATACCAATAGATCGTCTGCATATAAAGCCACCTTAGCCTCCTTTTTATGAATTATAATACCTTCAATTTGTTGTCTGATTTTGGAGGCTAAGGGTTCAATTGCTAGATCAAACAGTAGCGGTGAGAGCGGACATCCTTGCCGCGTACCTTTTTCTAGGCTTATTTTATTCGACTCCAGCCCATGTATGACTAGACAGGTAGATGATTGCATGCATATATTTTGGACTAAATTAAGAAAGTTGTTCCTAAGCCTGAACCGATCTAATGTTACCAGTAAATGATCATGACTAACCCTATTGAACGCTTTCTCAGCGTCAATTGCTAATACTGCAGCGTCAGAATACTTTTTGGTCAAACTGCCCTCAGTGTTCTTGAAGTAGTCAATGATCAAGAGAAGTTGTCTGATTTTAGAAGATAAACTATGTTTAAGAAGAAATCACACTTGGTCTCTGTGAATGATCTCCAATAGCCCCTTCTGCAATCTTTTAGCTAATAATGAGGTAAATATCTTGTAGTCCGAATTTAATAAAGCGATGGGTCTATATGATTCTCTACTGCATGGATCTTTATCCGGTTTAAGAATGAGAATGGTGTGTGATGCTACAAAATTGGCAGGGATTTGGGTGCTTTCACCATAATAGTGGTTAAAGAGTTTGGTCAAATGAGGAATAATTGATTCCTCTAAATTCTTATAGAATTTGTTCGGTAATGCGTCCGGGCCTGGAGCTTTCTCCCATTTTGACGCTTGTATTGCTTGAGACACTTCCAGCTCAGTTATTGGGGAGTTTATCATGAGATTGAACTCAGGATTGCAACTTTTAATGGGTAGATTTTCCCAAAATCTCTCCTGTGCTGCTGAGTCTGTTGGAGAGGGAGAGTAGGTTGATTTGTAATACTGAAAAAAAGATTCAGAGATTTCTTCAGATGAGGTGAGTAGTTTCTTGTTAACCTGTAATGCTTCAATTGTTGTTGAATGTCTAGAGTTTTTCACCAGCTTGGATAATAACTTACCTGACTTGTTGCCATATTTATAGAGTCTGGATTGATATCTTAGGTCTGCCTGTACTGTGTGAGAAGTTAAGAGTATCTCGTTCCCCCTTTGCTTTGATATATCTTTTCCAATTTTCCTCAGAGGGAGAACATAGGTATTTATTATATGCGTTAACAACAGTAGCTATCGTCTGCTTCTCCTTAAATAGGGAATCTCGCTTGATTTTTGTCATATAGGCAATAATATCTCCCCTTAATACAGCTTTCGCTGTCTCCCAGAGAATCGAGGGACTGGTTACTGAGCCCTCATTAAATTAAAAAAATTCCTCCATCTTGTTTTTTAACCAATTTCTATATTTTAGATTTTTACTAAGAAATTTTGGGTAAAAAAAATGTGATCCTCTAGGACTATCACTCCGATTTGGGATATCTAACATTATGGGGGCATGATCCAAAATGGAGATTTTTGATATTGACGCTTTAGCTCCAATGTGATAGAGCCTATCATTTATTAGCATAAGATCAATTCTTGACAGAGATTTAGTTGCTTTTGAGTAGCAAGTTTAGTTCCTAGTGTCTGGGTTCTGTACCCTCCATAAATCTCTAACTGCAAGATTCTGGGAAATAGTGTTAAACAACTTTGTTTCTAAATGATCTTTTTTAGTTTTCCTTTGGGATACACCACGCCTGAGCCTATCTAAGGGGTATCGAGGAGACATTAAAATCTCCAGCTAAGATCACGTGACCTTCTGCTACCTACAACATTTTTGACTGGAGAGTCCCAAAACTGATGATCAATTATATTGGGAGCATAAAGGTTGCAGATGGTGTATATAGAATTCACGATTTTTAATTTCAATATTATATATCTGCTGTCCGGATCAGTTACTGTTAATAATTTGTCATAAGATAATTTTCCCCCCAATAAAATAGCAACCCCTTTTTTCCTGTTTAGTGAAGGGGAAAATAAAGCCTCTGCCACCCGTAGGGTTTTAAGTTTCAGCGATTCCTCAGTGTTTAAATGTGTTTCTTGCAATAATGCGATAGAGGTATTAAGTCTCTGGAGATGAGATATAATCGTTTTCCGTTTAATAGGGGATGTGATGCCCCCTACATTCCAAGAAGTAATTCTAATGTTTTATTCATAGATGTTTACCTGTAAAATAACGAGCGTATGGATAAGGGAGCGGAGACGAGGGAGAGGGGAGAGAAAAAAAAAGTCTCCAACATTGATCAACTTTACTTGTTACTAACCTATCACGCGGGAAAAAAAACAACAACAAAAACTTGGTTAAACAATTAATTAAAATGTTTCCCTCTCCATCCCCTCCTCCCTTTAAATATAGAGTCATTCTCTGAATGCCCTTTGCTTTGTTGTCAATTAATCCCATGTTCGGTCAGTTTTTTCTCTGCCTCTGCTGCCGAATCGAAAAAGAAGGTTTGGCCCTCGAGAGAGAGTTTAAGTCTAGCAGGATAAATGACTGTAGCCTGCCACCCTGCTTTTAACATTTTGCCACAGATTGGGGAGAGTTCCCTCCTTTTCATGGAGGTCTCAGTTGAAAAGTTCTGAAAAAGCAGAATTTTATTGCCGTTATGGAAAATGGGTTGGTTTTTGCGATAATATTGAAGAAAAAGCATTTTATCCTGAAAATTCAGGAACCTTGCAATAATTGGTCTGGGTTTAGCCAAACTGGCAGAGCTATCTATGAATCGCCCCAATCTGTGGACTCTGTCAATAAGGATAGGTGTCTGATGTGCAGGAATGTTACTGGGGCAGGGTATGTGTCATAACATTCATAAGGTCTTCTTGCTTAGAAGAATCTGGGTAGCCAATGATTCTGAGATTATTCCTTCTTGATCTATTTTCTAGATTATCTACCTTTGCCCGAATTTTAGAGATCTCACAATTATTGCCCTCAATGTTAGGAATATAAGAATTTGTTGTTTCTTCTAAATCTGAAATTCTCTGCTCCACTTCCTGCAGTCTCCTAGAGAATTGTCTGACCTCTGCTGTTAATAGTGTGATGTCTCGTTTGATTTCATTCTTTAAGAGATCAAACTTAGGGGATATGGCTTCTAATATGCTAGAAACCAGCGATGTCAAGAGCTTATGCGATTTTGATGGGTTAGTTTCAGCCAAGGGTTCTGTAGGGGCCTCTGTAGGGTTCTTATTCCTGCGATCCTTGCTCTTAGTTGCTATGCCTGGATTGTGTTTTAAAGTGCCGATAGGTGGTGATGTATTTATCCATAAAAAGGAAAAAAGTGCAAAAATAAAACTTGTGGGATAAGAAGGAAAAATCCCAACGTGAAAGGAAAAAAAAAAAAGGAGAGGGGAAGGTGCAAAGATATGAGGGATCCGCAGTGATGAGGTTGGAGCAAATGAAAGGACCCCCAAAAAGATTGCAAGTGATAAGAGGAAAGTGCACAGGTAAAATGGATCCGTGAACAAGTTAAGACCAGGAAATGGTGACTAATTGAGATAAAAATAAACGGTCACGGGAGTTTTGAACCAAACCTCAGCCAAGGTATGTACCCATCCACAATTGCGGCTGATACTTTAAAATTTTCAAACTTAATGGTAAGCCCAGTGTAGAATGATTACACCAATATCTGTAATATCCCTCTTGTTATAGCTTTTAAAGGAGGGTAGAGTGTTTTTAGGAGGGTTAATTTCTGGGCTAGTCTCAGAGGGGAGATTAATGCATTTATTTGTGCCAAGAGCCTAGATTTAATTAACTCTAAAGGTAACAGGTTGCTATAGTTAGTTCTTCCTAATTCTTGATTTGCCCTTTCCCCTGGTTACTGAGCTAGCATCTAATCCATTCCTACTAGGAATGGATTTTAAATGATATTTAACCTTCCCCCTTGTTTTTAATTTGAATAAAAAACAGGTTAGAGGTGTGTTTTAGAAGAACACACAATTTATCAAGAAATACGTTTTGCAGATGTTTGTCTAAGAAGGCTATTTACTCTCCTTAACAAAAGAGCCAACAGTTTCCGCTAGTCAAAAAAAATACTTATTGTGATCCCAGGGATTCAGGTGAACCTAATCCAAAAACTTCTGATTCATGTAACCTATGAGCTTTGCACAGTTCCCTATGCACCTTGAGTACAAGCCTTAAAATTAATAACAGGGGTGGCACAGAAAAGAGCGCCTCTAAACATATGTAGCTGTTTGTCAGATAAGGTCTGTCTTCAATAGCAGATAACATTAATCAGATCAATATATAGAGGGGAGAAAAAACAAAACAAAAAACAAGAGATTAAAAAAAAAAAAGAAAAAGGAACAGAATCAAAAAACAAGCATTCAATAGCCAACAGGGGCGTTATCTTGCCACTTTTCACACAGTAATTTGAAATACATAAAGTTTAAGCTCTGAAAGTTCAAATAGTCTCCTAATATCAGATAAACCTTCTAAGGTGCCTGAGGTTTTTTGTCTTCTTTTTCCCCTCTTTTCTCTCTGTTTTTCTCCTTCTCTACTTCTTTTCCCCTTTCCTTTTTTTTTTTTTAAAGTTATTTTCTCTACAAATTTCCAGAGCAGGGAAAATATACAGTCAGGCAATATGTTCAGGGCATAAAGAATGTTACCCCTTATTCTTGATTTTACAAGAGCGTTAGTCAGTCAATTGAAAAAAAAGTTTAATTTAGGGACCCATGTCTCCTGTAACTAGGCTGACCATATTGCTGCTTTAAGAAGGAACACATATGAAAAATACATATGTGAGGTTTCTTATACAAAACCATTTCTTTAAACAGCCCTGAAAACAGCCCTGACATATGTATTTTTCATATGTGTTCCTTTTTAAAGCGGCAATATGGTCGGCCTACCTGTAACCCTCAGCCTATTCTTGAGTTCCAGGAATAAGATATTCTATATAGCGATAAGAGCTGTTGCCTTGCACTCACTCCTCCAACAAAGTGTCGCCTCAGGACGCTGGTCTTGCCAAGTGCGATAACGTGCAGAGGGAGATGTGTCCATGCAATGTCGACCCCGTACAGCCTCCAAAAGACCTTGCCAGGACATGGTATTCTGTGTGCAGATAGACCAACTTTCCTCCGCTGCGGCTGTCTGTCCCCGTCGTACCCGCTCTCTCTGCCTCAGCACCTGTGACTGTAGGCTCCTCCTCGCAGCATCGGTGGGGAGGAGAAACAGTCACCTGGAGGGCTCATTCCGAGTCAGCCAATCTCAATGAAAAAAATGGTGTTACCAACTCCCCTAATTTCTTAGACCTTGAAGACTGAATCTAATCTAAATGCATTTTGACCACTAGAGGACATTAGTTCATGTGTTTCCTATAGATAACATTGAGCTCATGCACGTGAAGTTACCCTGGAGATAGCACTAATTGGCTAAAATGCAAGTCTGTCAAAATAACTGAAATAAGGGGGCATTTTACAGAGGCTTAGATACAAGGTAATCAAAGAGGTAAAAAGTGTATTTCTATAACAGTGTTGGTTATGCAAACCTGGGGAATTGGTAATAAAGGGATTATCTATCTTTTTAACCCCTTAACGACCGAGGACGTGCAGGGTACGTCCTCAAAAAAAAGGCAGTTAATGCCTGAGAACGTACCCTGCACGTCCTCGGTGTGGAAAGCAGCTGGAAGCGATCCTGCTCGCTTCCAGCTGCTTTCCGGTTATTGCAGTGATGCCTCGATATGGAGGCATCCTGCAATAACCCCCCTTGGCCATCCGATGCAGAGAGAGCCACTCTGTGGCCCTCTCTGCACCGGACATCGGTGGCCGGTATCGTTGGTGGGTGGGAGCAAGTCTGGGAGGCGGGTGGGCGGCCATCGATGTGCCCAGTGGAGTGGAGGGGGGCGGGATCGGGGGCGGGAGGGGCGGGAGCGCGCACGGGAGCGCGCGCGTGCACGGGGGGCGGCGGGCGGGCGCGTGCACGGGGCGGGAGCGGGGCGGGAGCGGGAGGGAACCGCTACACTACAGAAAAATCAAGTACTTGAATTAACTTTTTGAAAGCTGTAAATAACAGCTAAAAGATGTGGAAGGGGTGGGGGGTTGATCTTGGGGGGGGGGGGGAAGCTACACTGCAGAAAAGGGTTTTTATTTAAAAAAAAAGGCACATTATTCACTAAACTGGGTACTGGCAGACAGCTGCCAGTACCCAAGATGGCGCCCATTAAGGCAGAGGGGGAGGGTTAGAGAGCTCTTTGGTGGGGGATCAGTAAGGCTGGGGGCTAAGGGGGGATCCTACACAGCAGCATATGTAAATATGCTAAAAAAAATTTAAAAAACCCCCAAATATAGCTTTTATTTTAGTACTGGCAGAGTTTCTGCCAGTACTTAAGATGGCGGGGACAATTGGGGGGTGGGGGAGGGAAGAGAGCTGTTTGGGAGAGATCAGGGGGTCTCATGTTTCAGGTGGGAGGCTGAGCTCTACACTAAAGCTAAAATTAACCCTGCAAGCTCCCTACAAGCTACATAATTAACCCCTTCACTGCTAGCCATAATACACGTGTGAAATGCAGCGGCATTTGGCGGCCTTCTAATTACCAAAAAGCAACGCCAAAGCCATATATGTCTGCTATTTCTGAACAAAGGGGATCCCAGAGAAGCATTTACAACCATTTGTGCCATAATTGCACAAGCTGTTTGTAAATGATTTCAGTGAGAAACCTAAAATTGTGAAAAATTTAATGTTTTTTTTAATTTGATCTCGTTTGGCGGTGAAATGGTGGCATGAAATATACCAAAATGGGCCTAGATCAATACTTGGGGTTGTCTACTACACTACACTAAATCTAAAATTAACCCTAGAAGCTCCCTACATGCTCCATAATTAACCCCTTCACTGCTGGGCATAATATACGTGTAGTGCGCAGTGGCATTTAGCAGCCTTCTAATTACTAAAAAGCAACGCCAAAGCCATATATGTCTGCTATTTCTGAACAAAGGGGATCCCAGAGAAGAATTTACAACCATTTAAGCCATAATTGCACAAGCTGTTTGTAAATAATTTCAGTGAGAAACCAAAAGTTTGTGAAAAAATTTGTAAAAAAGTGAACGATTTTTTGTATTTAATCGCATTTGGCGGTGAAATGGTGGCATGAAATATACCAAAATGGGCCTAGATCAATACTTTGGGATGTCTACTAAAAAAAATTATATACATGTCAATGGATATTCAGAGATTCCTGAAAGATATTAGTGTTCTAATGTAACTAGCGCTAATTTTGAAAAATAATGGTTTGGAAATAGCAAAGTGCAACTTGTATTTATGGCCCTATAACTTACAAAAAAAGCAAAGAAGATGTAAACATTGGGTATTTCTAAACTCAGGACAAAATTTAGAAACTATTTAGCATGGGTGTTTTTTGGTGGTTGTAGATGTGTAACAGATTTTGGGGGTCAAAGTTAGAAAAAGTGTGTTTTTTTCAATTTTTTCCTCATATTTTATAATTTTTTTTATAGTAAATTATAAGATATGATGAAAATAATGGTATCTTTAGAAAGTCCATTTAATGGCGAGAAAAACGGTATATAATATGTGTGGGTACAGTAAATGAGTAAGATGAAAATTACAGCTAAACACAAACACCGCAAAAATGTAAAAATAGCCTTGGTCCCAAACGGACAGAAAATGGAAAAGTGCTGTGGTCATTAAGGGGTTAAACAACAAAAATTCTGGTGTTGACTGTCCCTTTAAAGTGAATGTCAATTTTTATGCTAAAGTTTTTTAATTCATCAAAATTTACATTTCACTCCTGTTGAGAAAAAAACTTACCTTTTAATCTTCACAGCATCTCCAGCATCCTCCACCCGTCGCAAAGCCTCTTCCTGGGTCTAAATGGAAAAATCTGACTTCCTCCAATCACGCGTTGAATCAGACACTGATTCCCCGGGGGGGGAAGCCGTGACTGGAGGATGACCTCTCCATCATTTCTGACGTCAGAAATGGCTTGCAACGACCGGAGGATGCTGGAGCTGCTGTGAAGATTAAAAGGTAAGTTTTTTTTCACAACAGGAGTGAAATGTAAATTTTGATTAATTAAAGTGCCCCTGTTTTTAATCAAAATTTTTAAAAACCGGGCACTTTAGCATCAAAATTGACATTCACTTTAACAGCTCTGCTGGGGTGCTCTTTGCCTCCTCCTGCTGGCCAGGAGTGAATATCCCACTAGTAATTGTAATGATTTTGTGGACTCTCCATGCCTGGAAATAAATTTTTGCCAAACAGTTAACCACAGCTCTGAAATCACTGATTCTAGCGTAAATCACGATTGAGCTCACACAATGGCATTTACGCTCAACTTGTAATATAAGCGGTAAGCCCTATGGTTGATTGTGCTCCACTTGTAATCCAGTCCTTAATACTATACAGCTGCTATAGCAAGTCTTTGGAAACGCAGTAAGGAGAATCCAGTTTTACAATACACTGTTCCTTTAACCTCTTTATCACAGCAAGAAATCGTTAGCAATCTCCTTGCAGTCTATTCACAGGTGAATTGGTTTTGCATTTTTCTACTCTTGTCCCTAATAAATGATCCCCCTTTATACAAAGCCTCAGCTTGCACTGATATCAGAATGAATTTGCATGATGAATATGCGCATCAGGGTAAGTAATGAAGACCGCTAGCGCTGCTGCATGCATAGTTAGTTTTCAGTTAACACTCAAACTTGTTGTCTTATGTGATATATTTATTTTATCAGCAAACAGCTCATAATAATAAATCTATCAGGAAACACTTCAGCATCTCGTAAACAAAAAGAGACAATATTTTATTGGTGTAAATTCCAAAGAGAACCATTATTCCTGTGGTTCTGAGAATGAATTGCACAACACAGCTTTTCTATTTCAGTAAGAATTATTTAAGGGTACATGGAACATGTTAACAGCACTTCTATTGCAGAGATAAAAGGTCATTTTAGCAAAAAAATACAATTTTGTGAACCTCAATGTCGGAAGTTTGTGCACATTACAATGTCGGAAACTTGTGCACATTAAAATGTCGGAAGCTTGTGCACATTACAATGTCGGAAGTTTGTGCACATTACAATGTCGGAAGTTTGTGCACATTACAATGTCGGAAGTTTGTGCACATTACAATGTCGGAAGTTTGTGCACATTACAATGTCGGAAGTTTGTGCACATTACAATGTCGGAAACTTGTGCACATTAAAATGTCGGAAGTTTGTGCACATTACAATGTCGGAAGTTTGTGCACATTACAATGTCGGAAGTTTGTGCACATTACAATGTCGGAAGTTTGTGCACATTACAATGTCGGAAGTTTGTGCACATTACAATGTCGGAAGTTTGTGCACATTACAATGTCGGAAACTTGTGCACATTACAATGTCGGAAGTTTGTGCACATTACAATGTCGGAAGTTTGTGCACATTACAATGTCGGAAGTTTGTGCACATTACAATGTCGGAAGTTTGTGCACATTACAATGTCGGAAACTTGTGCACATTACAATGTCGGAAGCTTGTTCACATTACAATGTCGGAAGTTTGTGCACATTACAATGTCGGAAGCTTGTGCACATTACAATGTCGGAAGTTTGTGCACATTACAATGTCGGAAACTTGTGCACATTACAATGTCGGAAGTTTGTGCACATTACAATGTCGGAAGTTTGTGCACATTACAATGTCGGAAGTTTGTGCACATTACAATGTCGGAAGTTTGTGCACATTACAATGTCGGAAGTTTGTGCACATTACAATGTCGGAAACTTGTGCACATTACAATGTCGGAAGCTTGTTCACATTACAATGTCGGAAGTTTGTGCACATTACAATGTCGGAAGCTTGTGCACATTACAATGTCGGAAGTTTGTGCACATTACAATGTCGGAAACTTGTGCACATTACAATGTCGGAAACTTGTGCACATTAAAATGTCGGAAGCTTGTGCACATTACAATGTCGGAAGCTTGTGCACATTACAATGTCGGAAACTTGTGCACATTACAATGTCGGAAGTTTGTGCACATTACAATGTCGGAAGCTTGTGCACATTACAATGTCGGAAGTTTGTGCACATTACAATGTCGGAAGTTTGTGCACATTACAATGTCGGAAGCTTGTGCACATTACAATGTCGGAAGTTTGTGCACATTACAATGTTGTAAGTTTGTGCACATTACAATGTCGGAAGCTTGTTCACATTACAATGTCGGAAGTTTGTGCACATTACAATGTCGGAAGCTTGTGCACATTACAATGTCGGAAGTTTGTGCACATTACAATGTCGGAAGCTTGTGCACATTACAATGTCGGAAGCTTATGCACATTACAATGTCGGAAGTTTGTGCACATTACAATGTCGGAAGCTTATGCACATTACAATGTCGGAAGCTTATGCACATTACAATGTCGGAAGCTTGTGCACATTACAATGTCGGAAGCTTATGCACATTACAATGTCGGAAGTTTGTGCACATTACAATGTCGGAAGCTTATGCACATTACAATGTCGGAAGTTTGTGCACATTACAATGTCGGAAGTTTGTGCACATTACAATGTCGGAAGCTTGTGCACATTACAATGTCGGAAGCTTGTGCACATTACAATGTCGGAAGCTTGTGCACATTACAATGTCGGAAGTTTGTGCACATTACAATGTCGGAAGCTTGTGCACATTACAATGTCGGAAGTTTGTGCACATTACAATGTCGGAAGCTTGTGCACATTACAATGTCGGAAGTTTGTGCACATTACAATGTCGGAAGCTTGTGCACATTACAATGTCGGAAGTTTGTGCACATTACAATGTCGGAAGCTTGTGCACATTACAATGTCGGAAGTTTGTGCACATTACAATGTCGGAAGTTTGTGCACATTACAATGTCGGAAGTTTGTGCACATTACAATGTCGGAAGCTTGTGCACATTACAATGTCGGAAGTTTGTGCACATTACAATGTCGGAAGTTTGTGCACATTACAATGTCGGAAACTTGTGCACATTACAATGTCGGAAGCTTGTTCACATTACAATGTCGGAAGTTTGTGCACATTACAATGTCGGAAGCTTGTGCACATTACAATGTCGGAAGTTTGTGCACATTACAATGTCGGAAACTTGTGCACATTACAATGTCGGAAACTTGTGCACATTAAAATGTCGGAAGCTTGTGCACATTACAATGTCGGAAGCTTGTGCACATTACAATGTCGGAAACTTGTGCACATTACAATGTCGGAAGTTTGTGCACATTACAATGTCGGAAGCTTGTGCACATTACAATGTCGGAAGTTTGTGCACATTACAATGTCGGAAGTTTGTGCACATTACAATGTCGGAAGCTTGTGCACATTACAATGTCGGAAGTTTGTGCACATTACAATGTTGTAAGTTTGTGCACATTACAATGTCGGAAGCTTGTTCACATTACAATGTCGGAAGTTTGTGCACATTACAATGTCGGAAGCTTGTGCACATTACAATGTCGGAAGTTTGTGCACATTACAATGTCGGAAGCTTGTGCACATTACAATGTCGGAAGCTTGTGCACATTACAATGTCGGAAGTTTGTGCACATTACAATGTCGGAAGCTTATGCACATTACAATGTCGGAAGCTTATGCACATTACAATGTCGGAAGCTTGTGCACATTACAATGTCGGAAGCTTATGCACATTACAATGTCGGAAGCTTGTGCACATTACAATGTCGGAAGCTTGTGCACATTACAATGTCGGAAGCTTGTGCACATTACAATGTCGGAAGTTTGTGCACATTACAATGTCGGAAGCTTGTGCACATTACAATGTCGGAAGTTTGTGCACATTACAATGTCGGAAGCTTGTTCACATTACAATGTCGGAAGTTTGTGCACATTACAATGTCGGAAGCTTGTGCACATTACAATGTCGGAAGTTTGTGCACATTACAATGTCGGAAGCTTGTGCACATTACAATGTCGGAAGTTTGTGCACATTACAATGTCGGAAGCTTGTGCACAATTCTCTGACTTTGTTTGCTAGGTAATGTAAATTACATTTAGGAACAAACGTGTTTCTGCTGACAACTGACCTGATTTAACAGGACATTTACATTTATCACTTTCCTGTCCTGTGGTATAATTGTCTTAGTGGTGTATTTAGGTTTTGTGCTGCCCTAGGCATGGCTTACTTTGAAAATTGGAATAACAAACATATTCTCTGTAGAAAAAGTATGTAAACAGGAGACAATAGCACTGGTTAAAGGGACACTGAACTCAAATGTTTTCTTTCATGATTCAGATAGAGCAGCAATTTTAAGTAACTTTCTAATTTACTTCTATTATCAATTTTTCTTCATTCTCTTGCTATCCTTATTTGAAAAGAAGGCGTCTCAGCTAAGGAGCTAGCAAATTTTACATTCTTGCTTTTCAAATAAACATAGCAAGAGAATGAAGAACATTTGATAATAGGAGTAAATTAGAAAGTTACTTAAAATTTCATCCTCTATCTGAATCATGAAATATTTTTTTTGGGTTCAGTGTCCCTTTAATCTCCTAATGGGGGTAGGAGAAAATAGTTAGTTCTGCTAATTATGGGTGGGCACAACCAACATAGATAAAATTAGCAGGTGCTTTACCGGCATTTTTACACATTCTGTGTACTCACCAGTGCAAGTACCGATAAATGGCTTAGTCTAAATGATTGCCTCTGGATCCTGCCCTCTATCTGTTTGACAAAACTGCACAGCTCTGAAGTGTTAACAAACGCTCCAAATGAAGACGCCAAAGACCAAGTCATCATAGAGTATAACCTTCCATCTCTTGTGCGTACACTTAGGGGTCGATTTATCAAGCTGCGGCAGACAGGGGCTCACTAGCTATCTCACATGTCACTAGCCATCTCACATCTCACTAGCCATCTCACATCTCACTAGCCGTCTCACATCTCACTAGCCGTCTCACATCTCACTACCCGTCTCCCATCTCACTAGCTGTCGTCTCACTTCTCACTAGCTGTCTCACATGTCACTAGCTGTCTCACATGTCACTAGCTGTCTCACATCTCACTAGCCGTCTCACATCTCACTAGCCATCTCACATCTCACTAGCCGTCTCACATCTCACTAGCCGTCATCTCACATCTCACTAGCCATCTCATATCTCACTAGCCGTCTCACATCTCACTAGCCGTCTCCCATCTCACTAGGTGTCTCACATCTCACTAGCTGTCTCACATCTCACTAGCTGTCTCACTAGGTGTCTCACATCTCACTAGCTGTCTCACATCTCACTAGCTGTCTCACTAGCTGTCTCACGTCTCACTAGCTGTCTCACATCTCACTAGCTGTCTCACTAGCTGTCTCACATCTCACTAGCTGTCTCACTAGCTGTCTCACATCTCACTAGCTGTCTCACTAGCTGTCTCACATCTCACTAGCTGTCTCACGTCTCACTAGCTGTCTCACATCTCACTAGCTGTCTCACGTCTCACTAGCTGTCTCACATCTCACTAGCTGTCTCACATCTCACTAGCTGTCTCACTAGCTGTCTCACTAGCTGTCTCTCATCTCACTAGCTGTCTCACATCTCACTAGCTGTCTCACTAGCTGTCTCACATCTCACTATCTGTCTTACTAGCTGTCTCACTAGCTGTCTCACATCTCACTAGCTGTCTCACGTCTCACTAGCTGTCTCACATCTCACTAGCTGTCTCACATCTCACTAGCTGTCTCACTAGCTGTCTCACATCTCACTAGCTGTCTCACTAGCTGTCTCACATCTCACTAGCTGTCTCACATCTCACTTGCTGTCTCACATCTCACTAGCTGTCTCACATCTCACTAGCTGTCTCACATCTCACTAGCTGTCTCACATCTCACTAGCTGTCTCTCATCTCACTAGCTGTCTCACATCTCACTAGCTGTCTCACTAGCTGTCTCACATCTCACTAGCTGTCTTACTAGCTGTCTCACTAGCTGTCTCACATCTCACTAGCTGTCTCACGTCTCACTAGCTGTCTCACATCTCACTAGCTGTCTCACATCTCACTAGCTGTCTCACTAGCTGTCTCACTAGCTGTCTCACATCTCACTAGCTGTCTCACATCTCACTAGCTGTCTCACATCTCACTAGCTGTCTAGAGTAGAATCATCTGATTGCATTTCAGTGGGTATTTCCTACTGTCTTTGAAACAAATGTGATGTCCCTTAGATAGATCTGAGATATAAAATAAACCAAAAAAGACTGTCACGCCCCTTTTCTCTCCCCTACTCCTCTCCTAATCCACTAACAATGCCGCATCCTATATTCTATTTCAATTTCTGCCCCTCAGTATAGAGATGCTTAGTCTTAGTTACATTATAAATGATGCCTGTATAAAACCTATAGACCAGTAATTGCCCTTCCATGCTCTAATAGTCGCTATATCTGCCTGCTGTAATCGCCTGCCTTTTGTATTGGTCATTTGTTTATTGCTGCACAATACTGACTTATCCTGCTCTTTTATTGTGGAAATTGTACTGTAACTAAAATTCAATAAAATACAATAAAAGGTAAATAAATTCGCAGACAACTCTTCTGGGGCGGGCAGTAACCTTGTGCTTGCAGCTGGTTTAAATAATAAAAACTGTGGCCGTTGGGGAGGACAGATTACAAATGAGAACATTTTACTTATAAGAATGTGATTTTCTATACTAAAGAGAGAGCTGCTATAAACTGTAGAGTTTTTTTATTCTATTAATATGTACGGCTTATAGCTGAGAAGGTAGGGAGGGGATATAATAGAGATTTAATAAAGCAGTGGCGGAAAACATTTGCTACAAAATGAGCAAAACCACAGTAAGAGGTCACAGTCTCAAGTTGAAGGGCAGCAGTTTGAAGAGTAATTTGGGCTTATTTGAAGAAAAGGTGGTTAATAATGGAACGGGCTTCCAGTTGAGGTGGTAATAGCAAATAATACAAGGGAATAGAAGAATACCTGGTATATGCATAAGGCTATTCTAAGAATTATTTACAATTCACTGGTTGTTCTGGTACTAATCTGCAGTCAACATCTATTTTATGTAATCAGTTTTTCTGTGGAATCATTTCCTTTATACAATGCTTTGTTGCTTAGATAAAATATATTTTTGAACCAGGTGGCACATGACTGATATACACGGATATATATACACTATCCAGAGCAATGGTCTTAACCTGGCAGTAAATGGTTAGTAATTTATGAGAAGGAATTGGTTGTGTAAATAGATTTGTTCCCCTTCTACAGAATGAATATAATAAGCAGACCTAAGGCGTTTAGCACTAGGAGATGTTTACTGTTGCTACTGAACATACAGACTGTATTGGAAGCTAATAGCATCCTGCTGAAACTGCTGTAATCCCATGAGGAAGGCTCATTACATGCTGGTCCCATTCTGAAGACAATATACCCATTAGCTTGGCTGCCACACAGCCCTGTGATTGGCACAGCTATTCTCTGTGGGGTTTCATTCTGCCGAGCTGTGCAGGGCCCTGACTTTGATCAGAGCAGCATGTAGAGTCTCTGGGCTAATCCTCTGTCATACATATGGATGATGGGAGGGTGAGGGATCTACCTACAAGTGTGTCTGCCCATGAATACTAATAGCTGGGGGTCACATCACAGGCGTTCAGCGGGTGCTCTCAGGTGAAAAAAGGGCTGAGCCTGCCTTGCTGGTTATGTTCAGCAATTCCTCACACCACTCTGGGATTAAGAACTGGGACGATATAACTCAAGAAACTGCTGTAAAGCAAATCCTGACAATAACCTGATACTGGCAGCTTAATGTGTCATGTGGGCAGCAATGTACTGAATCCTGTGTTTAGTGCAAATTACAAAAGAAGTGCCCCCTGTTCTATTAGCTCATTAATATCTCCTTGTAAGGATGTTGTTAACAGATGTCTTTATATTTCTCCTGTACCTGTTACCAATGCCAACCTATGCCAGGTCACAGCCACAAAACTGTATAACTAGCACACAGCATGCACTGCCCGGGTGTGATACTGGTGCCTGGTCACAGCCACAAAACTGTATAACCAGCACACAGCATACACTGCTTATGTGTGATACTGGTGCCTGGTCACAGCCACAAAACTGTATAACCAGCACACAGCATGCACTGCCCGGGTGTGATACTGGTGCCTGGTCACAGTCACAAAACTGTATAACCAGCACACAGCATACACTGCTTATGTGTGATACTGGTGCCTGGTCACAGCCACAAAACTGTATAACCAGCACACAGCATACACTGCCCGGGTGTGATACTGGTGCCTGGTCACAGCCACAAAACTGTATAACCAGCACACAGCATACACTGCCCGGGTGTGATACTGGTGCTTGGTCACAGCTACAAAACTGTATAACCAGCACACAGCATACACTGCTTATGTGTGATACTGGTGCCTGGTCACAGCCACAAAACTGTATAACCAGCACACAGCATACACTGCCCGGGTGTGATACTGGTGCTTGGTCACAGCCACAAAACTGTATAACCAGCACACAGCATGCATTGCCCGTGTGTGATACTGGTGCTTGGTCACAGCCACAAAACTGTATAACCAGCACATAGCATGCACTGCCCGGGTGTGATACTGGTACCTGGTCACAGACACAAAACTGTATAACCAGCACACAGCATACACTGCCCGGGTGTGATACTGGTGCCTGGTCACAGCCACAAAACTGTATAACCAGCACACAGCATACACTGCCCGGGTGTGATACTGGTGCCTGGTCACAGCCACAAAACTGTATAACCAGCACACAGCATGCATTGCCCGTGTGTGATACTGGTACCTGGTCACAGACACAAAACTGTATAACCAGCACATAGCATGCACTGCCCGGGTGTGATACTGGTGCCTGGTCACAGCCACAAAACTGTATAACCAGCACACAGCATACACTGCCCGGGTGTGATACTGGTGCCAGGTCACAGCCACAAAACTGTATAACCAGCACACAGCAGACACTGCTTATGTGTGATACTGGTGCCTGGTCACGGCCACAAAAATGTGTAACCAGCACACAGCATGCACTGCCCGGGTGTGATACTGGTGCCTGGTTACAGCCACAAAACTGTATAACCAGCACACAGCATGCACTGCCCGGGTGGGATACTGGTGCCTGGTCACAGCCACAAAACTGTATAACCAGCACACAGCATACACTGCCCAGGTGTGATACTGGTGCCTGGTCACAGCTACAAAACTGTATAACCAGCACACAGCATGCACTGCCCGGGTGTGATACTGGTGCCTGGTCACAGTCACAAAACTGTATAACCAGCACACAGCATACACTGCTTATGTGTGATACTGGTGCCTGGTCACAGCCACAAAACTGTATAACCAGCACACAGCATACACTGCCCGGGTGTGATACTGGTGCCTGGTCACAGTCACAAAACTGTATAACCAGCACACAGCATACACTGCCCGGGTGTGATACTGGTGCCAGGTCACAGCCACAAAACTGTATAACCAGCACACAGCAGACACTGCTTATGTGTGATACTGGTGCCTGGTCACGGCCACAAAAATGTGTAACCAGCACACAGCATGCACTGCCCGGGTGTGATACTGGTGCCTGGTTACAGCCACAAAACTGTATAACCAGCACACAGCATGCACTGCCCGGGTGGGATACTGGTGCCTGGTCACAGCCACAAAACTGTATAACCAGCACACAGCATACACTGCTTATGTGTGATACTGGTGCCTGGTCACAGCCACAAAACTGTATAACCAGCACATAGCATGCACTGCCCGGGTGTGATACTGGTGCCTGGTCACAGCCACAAAACTGTATAACCAGCACACAGCATGCACTGCCCGGGTGTGATACTTGTGCCTGGTCACAGCCACAAAACTGTATAACCAGCACATAGCATGCACTGCCCGGGTGTGATACTGGTGCCTGGTCACAGCCACAAAACTGTATAACCAGCACACAGCATGCACTGCCCGGGTGTGATACTTGTGCTTGGTCACAGCCACAAAACTGTATAACCAGCACACAGCATACACTGCTTATGTGTGATACTGGTGCCTGGTCACAGCCACAAAACTGTATAACCAGCACACAGCATACACTGCTTATGTGTGATACTAGTGCCTGGTCACAGCTACAAAACTGTATAACCAGCACACAGCATGCACTGCTTATGTGTGATACTGGTGCCAGGTCACAGTCACAAAACTGTATAACCAGCACACAGCATGCATTGCCCGGGTGTGATACTGGTGCCAGGTCACAGCCACAAAACTGTATAACCAGCACACAGCATACACTGCCCGGGTGTGATACTGGTGCCAGGTCACAGCCACAAAACTGTATAACCAGCACACAGCATGCACTGCCCGGGTGTGATACTGGTGCCAGGTCACAGCCACAAAACTGTATAACCAGCACACAGCATGCACTGCCCGGGTGTGATACTGGTGCCTGGTCACAGACACAAAACTGTATAACCAGCACACAGAATGCACTGCCCGGGTGGGATACTGGTGCCAGGTCACAGCCACAAAACTGTATAACCAGCACACAGCATGCACTGCTTATGTGTGATACTGGTGCTTGGTCACAGTCACAAAACTGTATAACCAGCACACAGCATGCACTGCCCGGGTGTGATACTGGTGCCTGGTCACAGTCACAAAACTGTATAACCAGCACACAGCATACACTGCTTATGTGTGATACTGGTGCCTGGTCACAGCCACAAAACTGTATAACCAGCACACAGCATACACTGCCCGGGTGTGATACTGGTGCCTGGTCACAGTCACAAAACTGTATAACCAGCACACAGCATACACTGCCCGGGTGTGATACTGGTGCCTGGTCACAGCTACAAAACTGTATAACCAGCACACAGCATACACTGCTTATGTGTGATACTGGTGCCTGGTCACAGCCACAAAACTGTATAACCAGCACACAGCATACACTGCCCGGGTGTGATACTGGTGCCTGGTTACAGCCACAAAACTGTATAACCAGCACACAGCATGCACTGCCCGGGTGGGATACTGGTGCCTGGTCACAGCCACAAAACTGTATAACCAGCACACAGCATACACTGCCCAGGTGTGATACTGGTGCCTGGTCACAGCTACAAAACTGTATAACCAGCACACAGCATGCACTGCCCGGGTTTGATACTGGTGCCTGGTCACAGTCACAAAACTGTATAACCAGCACACAGCATACACTGCTTATGTGTGATACTGGTGCCTGGTCACAGCCACAAAACTGTATAACCAGCACACAGCATACACTGCCCGGGTGTGATACTGGTGCCTGGTCACAGTCACAAAACTGTATAACCAGCACACAGCATACACTGCCCGGGTGTGATACTGGTGCCTGGTCACAGCTACAAAACTGTATAACCAGCACACAGCATACACTGCTTATGTGTGATACTAGTGCCTGGTCACAGCTACAAAACTGTATAACCAGCACACAGCATGCACTGCTTATGTGTGATACTGGTGCCAGGTCACAGTCACAAAACTGTATAACCAGCACACAGCATGCATTGCCCGGGTGTGATACTGGTGCCAGGTCACAGCCACAAAACTGTATAACCAGCACACAGCATACACTGCCCGGGTGTGATACTGGTGCCAGGTCACAGCCACAAAACTGTATAACCAGCACACAGCATGCACTGCCCGGGTGTGATACTGGTGCCAGGTCACAGCCACAAAACTGTATAACCAGCACACAGCATGCACTGCCCGGGTGTGATACTGGTGCCTGGTCACAGACACAAAACTGTATAACCAGCACACAGAATGCACTGCCCGGGTGGGATACTGGTGCCAGGTCACAGCCACAAAACTGTATAACCAGCACACAGCATGCACTGCTTATGTGTGATACTGGTGCTTGGTCACAGTCACAAAACTGTATAACCAGCACACAGCATGCACTGCCCGGGTGTGATACTGGTGCCTGGTCACAGCCACAAAACTGTATAACCAGCACACAGCATACACTGCCCGGGTGTGATACTGGTGCCAGGTCACAGCCACAAAACTGTATAACCAGCACACAGCATACACTGCCCGGGTGTGATACTGGTGCCAGGTCACAGCCACAAAACTGTATAACCAGCACACAGCAGACACTGCTTATGTGTGATACTGGTGCCTGGTCACGGCCACAAAAATGTGTAACCAGCACACAGCATGCACTGCCCGGGTGTGATACTGGTGCCTGGTTACAGCCACAAAACTGTATAACCAGCACACAGCATGCACTGCCCGGGTGGGATACTGGTGCCTGGTCACAGCCACAAAACTGTATAACCAGCACACAGCATACACTGCCCAGGTGTGATACTGGTGCCTGGTCACAGCTACAAAACTGTATAACCAGCACACAGCATGCACTGCCCGGGTGTGATACTGGTGCCTGGTCACAGTCACAAAACTGTATAACCAGCACACAGCATACACTGCTTATGTGTGATACTGGTGCCTGGTCACAGCCACAAAACTGTATAACCAGCACACAGCATACACTGCCCGGGTGTGATACTGGTGCCTGGTCACAGTCACAAAACTGTATAACCAGCACACAGCATACACTGCCCGGGTGTGATACTGGTGCCAGGTCACAGCCACAAAACTGTATAACCAGCACACAGCAGACACTGCTTATGTGTGATACTGGTGCCTGGTCACGGCCACAAAAATGTGTAACCAGCACACAGCATGCACTGCCCGGGTGTGATACTGGTGCCTGGTTACAGCCACAAAACTGTATAACCAGCACACAGCATGCACTGCCCGGGTGGGATACTGGTGCCTGGTCACAGCCACAAAACTGTATAACCAGCACACAGCATACACTGCCCAGGTGTGATACTGGTGCCTGGTCACAGCTACAAAACTGTATAACCAGCACACAGCATGCACTGCCCGGGTTTGATACTGGTGCCTGGTCACAGTCACAAAACTGTATAACCAGCACACAGCATACACTGCTTATGTGTGATACTGGTGCCTGGTCACAGACACAAAACTGTATAACCAGCACACAGCATGCATTGCCCAGGTGTGATACTGGTGCCTGGTCACAGTCACAAAACTGTATAACCAGCACACAGCATACACTGCTTATGTGTGATACTGGTGCCTGGTCACAGACACAAAACTGTATAACCAGCACACAGCATACACTGCCCGGGTGTGATACTGGTGCCTGGTCACAGTCACAAAACTGTATAACCAGCACACAGCATACACTGCCCGGGTGTGATACTGGTGCCTGGTCACAGCTACAAAACTGTATAACCAGCACACAGCATACACTGCTTATGTGTGATACTGGTGCCTGGTCACAGCCACAAAACTGTATAACCAGCACATAGCATGCACTGCCCGGGTGTGATACTGGTGCCTGGTCACAGCCACAAAACTGTATAACCAGCACACAGCATGCACTGCCCGGGTGTGATACTTGTGCTTGGTCACAGCCACAAAACTGTATAACCAGCACACAGCATACACTGCTTATGTGTGATACTGGTGCCTGGTCACAGCCACAAAACTGTATAACCAGCACACAGCATACACTGCTTATGTGTGATACTAGTGCCTGGTCACAGCTACAAAACTGTATAACCAGCACACAGCATGCTCTGCTTATGTGTGATACTGGTGCCAGGTCACAGTCACAAAACTGTATAACCAGCACACAGCATGCATTGCCCGGGTGTGATACTGGTGCCAGGTCACAGCCACAAAACTGTATAACCAGCACACAGCATACACTGCCCGGGTGTGATACTGGTGCCAGGTCACAGCCACAAAACTGTATAACCAGCACACAGCATGCACTGCCCGGGTGTGATACTGGTGCCAGGTCACAGCCACAAAACTGTATAACCAGCACACAGCATGCACTGCCCGGGTGTGATACTGGTGCCTGGTCACAGACACAAAACTGTATAACCAGCACACAGAATGCACTGCCCGGGTGGGATACTGGTGCCAGGTCACAGCCACAAAACTGTATAACCAGCACACAGCATGCACTGCTTATGTGTGATACTGGTGCTTGGTCACAGTCACAAAACTGTATAACCAGCACACAGCATGCACTGCCCGGGTGTGATACTGGTGCCAGGTCACGGCCACAAAACTGTATAACCAGCACACAGCATGCACTGCCCGGGTGTGATACTGGTGCCTTGTCACAGACACAAAACTGTATAACCAGCACACAGCATACACTGCCCAGGTGTGATACTGGTGCCTGGTCACGGCCACAAAACTGTATAAACAGCACACAGCATGCACTGCCCGGGTGTGATACTGGTGCCTGGTCACAGACACAAAACTGTATAACCTGCACACAGCATACACTGCCCGGGTGTGATACTGGTGCCTGGTCACAGCCACAAAACTGTATAACCAGCACACAGCATACACTGCCCGGGTGTGATACTGGTGCCAGGTCACAGCCACAAAACTGTATAACCAGCACACAGCATACACTGCCCGGGTGTGATACTTGTGCTTGGTCACAACCACAAAACTGTATAACCAGCACACAGCATACACTGCCCGGGTGTGATACTGGTGCCTGGTCACAGACACAAAACTGTATAACCAGCACACAGCATACACTGCTTATATGTGATACTGGTGCCTGGTCACAGCCACAAAACTGTATAACCAGCACACAGCATGCACTGCCCGGGTGTGATACTGGTGCCTGGTCACAGCCACAAAACTGTATAACCAGCACACAGCATACACTGCTTATGTGTGATACTGGTGCCTGGTCACAGCCACAAAACTGTATAACCAGCACACAGCATACACTGACTGGGTGTGATACTGGTGCCTGGTCACAGCCACAAAACTGTATAACCAGCACACAGCATACACTGCCCGGGTGTGATACTGGTGCCTGGTCACAGCCACAAAACTGTATAACCAGCACACAGCATACACTGCTTATGTGTGATACTGGTGCCTGGTCACAGCCACAAAACTGTATAACCAGCACACAGCATGCACTGCCCGGGTGTGATACTGGTGCCTGGTCACAGCCACAAAACTGTATAACCAGCACACAGCATACACTGCTTATGTGTGATACTGGTGCCTGGTCACAGCCACAAAACTGTATAACCAGCACACAGCATACACTGACTGGGTGTGATACTGGTGCCTGGTCACAGCCACAAAACTGTATAACCAGCACACAGCATGCACTGCCCGGGTGTGATACTGGTGCCTGGTCACAGCCACAAAACTGTATAACAAGCACACAGCATACACTGCCTGGGTGTGATACTGGTGCCTTGTCACAGCCACAAAACTGTATAACCAGCACAGAGCATACATTGCCCGGGTGTGATACTGGTGCCTGGTCACAGCTACAAAACTGTATAACCAGCACACAGCATACACTGCCCGGGTGTGATACTGGTGCCTGGTCACAGTCACAAAACTGTATAACCAGCACACAGCATGCACTGCCCGGGTGTGATACTGGTGCCTGGTCACAGCCACAAAACTGTATAACCAGCACACAGCATACACTGCCTGGGTGTGATACTGGTGCCAGGTCACAGACACAAAACTGTATAACCAGCACACAGCATGCACTGCTTATGTGTGATACTGGTGCCTGGTCACAGCCACAAAACTGTATAACCAGCACACAGCATACACTGCCCGGGTGTGATACTGGTGCTTGGTCACAGCCACAAAACTGTATAACCAGCACACAGCAGACACTGCTTATGTGTGATACTGGTGCCTGGTCACAGACACAAAACTGTATAACCAGCACACAGCATGCATTGCCCGGGTGTGATACTGGTGCCTGGTCACAGCCACAAAACTGTATAACCAGCACACAGCATGCACTGCCCGAGTGTGATACTGGTGCCAGGTCACAGCCACAAAACTGTATAACCAGCACACAGCATACACTGCCCGGGTGTGATACTGGTGCCTGGTCACAGCCACAAAACTGTATAACAAGCACACAGCAGACACTGCTTATGTGTGATACTGGTGCCTGGTTACAGCCACAAAACTGTATAACCAGCACACAGCATACACTGCTTATGTGTGATACTGGTGCCTGGTTACAGCCACAAAACTGTATAACCAGCACACAGCATACACTGCTTATGTGTGATACTGGTGCTTGGTCACAGCCACAAAACTGTATAACCAGCACACAGCATACACTGCTTATGTGTGATACTGGTGCCTGGTCACAGCTACAAAACTGTATAACCAGCACACAGCATACACTGCCCGGGTGTGATACTGGTGCCTGGTCACAGCCACAAAACTGTATAACCAGCACACAGCATACACTGCTTATGTGTGATACTGGTGCCTGGTCACAGCCACAAAACTGTATAACCAGCACACAGCATACACTGCCCGGGTGTGATACTGGTGCCTGGTCACAGCTACAAAACTGTATAACCAGCACACAGCATACACTGCCCGGGTGTGATACTGATGCCAGGTCACAGCCACAAAACTGTATAACCAGCACACAGCATACACTGCCCGGGTGTGATACTGATGCCTGGTCACAGCCACAAAACTGTATAACCAGCACACAGAATGCACTGCCCGGGTGTGATACTGGTGCCAGGTCACAGCTACAAAACTGTATAACCAGCACACAGCATGCACTGCCCAAGGTGCAGGAGTGTGAGTAACCGTCTGCTTATATTGCAAGTATCTACCTGCATAAATAAAAAGAGAGAAGCGCTCAACCTGGTAACGAACAATAGCATAATAGCTTGTTCTATGGTTAGATAACACCCTAGAAGCAGCCTCTTTTTGCTCAATATGTGCCTTTCACAAAGAAGAACTTTCCTGTAGCAGTCTGATCCTGACTTAACAGTGCAGTCCAGCCCCGAAGTATGTACCTGTCCCATCTCCCTCCCACTAGTTGTCTCACCTCTCTCTCACTAGCTGTCTCACCTCTCTCTCACTAGCTGTCTGACATCTCTCTCACTAGCTGTCTCACCTCTCTCTCACTAGCTGTCTCACCTCTCACTAGCTGTCTCATCTATCTCACACTAGCAGTCTCATCTATCTCTCACTAGCTGTCTCATCTATCTCACACTAGCTGTCTCATCTATCTCACACTAGCTGTCTCATCTATCTCACACTAGCTGTCTCACATCTCTCTCACTAGCTGTCTCACATCTCTCTCACTAGCTGTCTCACATCTCTCTCACTAGCTGTCTCACATATCTCTCACTAGCTGTCTCACATATCTCACATCTCTCTCACTAGCTGTCTCACATCTCTCTCACTAGCTGTCTGACATCTCTCTCACTAGCTGTCTGACATCTCTCTCACTAGCTGTCTGACATCTCTCTCACTAGCTGTCTCACATATCTCTCACTAGCTGTCTCACATATCTCACATCTCTCTCACTAGCTGTCTCACATCTCTCTCACTAGCTGTCTCACATATCTCACATCTCTCTCACTAGCTGTCTCACATCTCTCTCACTAGCTGTCTCACATCTCTCTCACTAGCTGTCTCACATCTCTCTCACTAGCTGTCTCACATCTCTCTCACTAGCTGTCTCACATCTCTCTCACTAGCTGTCTCACATCTCTCTCACTAGCTGTCTGACATCTCTCTCACTAGCTGTCTCACATCTCTCTCACTAGCTGTCTCACATCTCTCTCACTAGCTGTCTCACATCTCTCTCACTAGCTGTCTCACATCTCTCTCACTAGCTGTCTCACATCTCTCTCACTAGCTGTCTGACATCTCTCTCACTAGCTGTCTGACATCTCTCTCACTAGCTGTCTGACATCTCTCTCACTAGCTGTCTGACATCTCTCTCACTAGCTGTCTGACATCTCTCTCACTAGCTGTCTCACCTCTCTCACTAGCTGTCTGACATCTCTCTCACTAGCTGTCTGACATCTCTCTCACTAGCTGTCTGACATCTCTCTCACTAGCTGTCTGACATCTCTCTCACTAGCTGTCTGACATCTCTCTCACTAGCTGTCTCACATCTCTCTCACTAACTGTCTGACATCTCTCTCACTAGCTGTCTCACATCTCTCTCACTAGCTGTCTCACATCTCTCTCACTAGCTGTCTGACATCTCTCTCACTAGCTGTCTGACATCTCTCTCACTAGCTGTCTCACATCTCTCTCACTAGCTGTCTCACATCTCTCTCACTAGCTGTCTCACATCTCTCTCACTAGCTGTCTGACATCTCTCTCACTAGCTGTCTCACATCTCTCTCACTAGCTGTCTCACATCTCTCTCACTAGCTGTCTCACATCTCTCTCACTAGCTGTCTGACATCTCTCTCACTAGCTGTCTCACATCTCTCTCACTAGCTGTCTCACATCTCTCTCACTAGCTGCCTCACATCTCTCTCACTAGCTGTCTGACATCTCTCTCACTAGCTGTCTCACATCTCTCTCACTAGCTGTCTGACATCTCTCTCACTAGCTGTCTGACATCTCTCTCACTAGCTGTCTCACATCTCTCTCACTAGCTGTCTCACATCTCTCTCACTAGCTGTCTCACATCTCTCTCACTAGCTGTCTCACATCTCTCTCACTAGCTGTCTCACATCTCTCTCACTAGCTGTCTCACATCTCTCTCACTAGCTGTCTGACATCTCTCTCACTAGCTGTCTCACATCTCTCTCACTAGCTGTCTCACCTCTCTCTCACTAGCTGTCTGACATCTCTCTCACTAGCTGTCTGACATCTCTCTCACTAGCTGTCTGACCTCTCTCTCACTAGCTGTCTCACCTCTCTCTCACTAGCTGTCTGACATCTCTCTCACTAGCTGTCTCACATCTCTCTCACTAGCTGTCTGACATCTCTCTCACTAGCTGTCTGACATCTCTCTCACTAGCTGTCTCACATCTCTCTCACTAGCTGTCTCACATCTCTCTCACTAGCTGTCTCACATCTCTCTCACTAGCTGTCTCACATCTCTCTCACTAGCTGTCTCACATCTCTCTCACTAGCTGTCTCACATCTCTCTCACTAGCTGTCTCACATCTCTCTCACTAGCTGTCTCACATCTCTCTCACTAGCTGTCTCACATCTCTCTCACTAGCTGTCTCACATCTCTCTCACTAGCTGTCTCACATCTCTCTCACTAGCTGTCTCACATCTCTCTCACTAGCTGTCTCACATCTCTCTCACTAGCTGCCTCACATCTCTCTCACTAGCTGTCTGACATCTCTCTCACTAGCTGTCTGACCTCTCTCTCACTAGCTGTCTCACATCTCTCTCACTAGCTGTCTCACATCTCTCTCACTAGCTATCTGACATCTCTCTCACTAGCTGTCTCACATCTCTCTCACTAGCTGTCTCACATCTCTCTCACTAGCTGTCTCACATCTCTCTCACTAGCTGTCTCACATCTCTCTCACTAGCTGTCTCACATCTCTCTCACTAGCTGTCTCACATCTCTCTCACTAGCTGTCTCACATCTCTCTCACTAGCTGTCTCACCTCTCTCTCACTAGCTGTCTGACATATCTCTCACTAGCTGTCTGACATCTCTCTCACTAGCTGTCTCACATCTATCTCACTAGCTGTCTGACATCTCTCTCACTAGCTGTCTCACATCTCTCTCACTAGCTGTCTCACATCTCTCTCACACTAGCTGTCTCACCTCTCTCTCACTAGCTGTCTCACATCTCTCTCACTAGCTGTCTCACCTCTCTCTCACTAGCTGTCTGCATCTCTCTCACTAGCTGTCTGACATCTCTCTCACTAGCTGTCTCACATCTCTCTCACTAGCTGTCTCACATCTCTCGCACTAGCTGTCTCACTAGCTGTCTCACATCTCACTAGCTATCTGACATCTCTCTCACTAGCTGTCTGCATCTCTCTCACTAGCTGTCTCACATCTCTCTCACTAGCTGTCTCACATCTCTCGCACTAGCTGTCTCACTAGCTGTCTCACATCTCTCGCACTAGCTGTCTCACTAGCTGTCTCACATCTCTCTCACTAGCTATCTGACATCTCTCTCGTTAGCTGTCTCACATCTCTCTCGCTAGCTGTCTCACATCTCTCTCGCTAGCTGTCTCACATCTCTCTCACTAGCTGTCTCACATATCTCACTTGCTGTCTCACATCTCTCTCACTAGCTGTCTGACATCTCTCTCACTAGCTGTCTCACATCTCTCTCACTAGCTGTCTCGCATCTCTCTCACTAGCTGTCTCACATCTCTCTCGCTAGCTGTATGACATCTCTCTCGCTAGCTGTCTCACATCTCTCTCGCTAGCTGTCTCACATCTCTCTCGCTAGCTGTCTCACATCTCTCTCACTAGCTGTCTCACATCTCTCTCACTAGCTGTCTGACATCTCTCTGACTAGCTGTCTGACATCTCTCTGACTAGCTGTCTCGCATCTCTCTCACTAGCTGTCTCACATCTCTCTCACTAGCTGTCTCACATCTCTCTCACTAGCTGTCTGACATCTCTCTGACTAGCTGTCTCACATCTCTCTCACTAGCTGTCTGACATCTCTCTCACTAGCTGTCTGACATCTCTCTCACTAGCTGTCTCACATCTCTCTCACTAGCTGTCTCACATCTCTCTCACTAGCTGTCTCACATCTCTCTCACTAGCTGTCTGACATCTCTCTGACTAGCTGTCTCACATCTCTCTCACTAGCTGTCTGACATCTCTCTCACTAGCTGTCTGACATCTCTCTCACTAGCTGTCTCACATCTCTCTGACTAGCTGTCTGACATCTCTCTGACTAGCTGTCTGACATCTCTCTGACTAGCTGTCTGACATCTCTCTCACTAGCTGTCTGACATCTCTCTCACTAGCTGTCTGACATCTCTCTCACTAGCTGTCTCACATCTCTCTCACTAGCTGTCTGACATCTCTCTCACTAGCTGTCTGACATCTCTCTCACTAGCTGTCTCACATCTCTCTCACTAGCTGTCTGACATCTCTCTCACTAGCTGTCTGACATCTCTCTCACTAGCTGTCTCACCTCTCTCACACTAGCTGTCTCACCTCTCTCTCACTAGCTGTCTCACATCTCTCTCACTAGCTGTCTTACATCTCTCTCACTAGCTGTCTCACCTCTCTCACACTAGCTGTCTCACCTCTCTCTCACTAGCTGTCTCACATCTCTCTCACTAGCTGTCTCACATCTCTCTCACTAGCTGTCTCACCTCTCTCTCACTAGCTGTCTCACATCTCTCTCACTAGCTGTCTTACATCTCTCACACTAGCTGTCTCACATCTATCTCACTAGCTATTTCACATCTCTCTCACTAGCTTTCTCACATCTCTCTCACTAGCTGTCTCACCTCTCTCTCACTAGCTGTCTCACATCTCTCTAACTAGCTGTCTCACATCTCTCTCACTAGCTGTCTCACATCTCTCTCACTAGCTGTCTCACATCTCTCTCACACTAGCTGTCTCATCTCTCTCACACTAGCTGTCTCATCTATCTCACACTAGCTGTCTCATCTATCTCACACTAGCTGTCTCACATCTCTCTCACTAGCTGTCTCACATCTCTCTCACTAGCTGTCTCACATCTCTCTCACTAGCTGTCTGACATCTCTCTGACTAGCTGTCTGACATCTCTCTCACTAGCTGTCTCACATCTCTCTCACTAGCTGTCTCACATCTCTCGCACTAGCTGTCTCACTAGCTGTCTCACATCTCTCGCACTAGCTGTCTCACTAGCTGTCTCACATCTCTCGCACTAGCTGTCTCACTAGCTGTCTCACATCTCTCGCACTAGCTGTCTCACTAGCTGTCTCACATCTCTCGCACTAGCTGTCTCACTAGCTGTCTCACATCTCTCGCACTAGCTGTCTCACTAGCTGTCTCACATCTCTCGCACTAGCTGTCTCACTAGCTGTCTCACATCTCTCTCACTAGCTGTCTGACATCTCTCTCACTAGCTGTCTGACATCTCTCTCACTAGCTGTCTCACCTCTCTCTCACTAGCTGCCTCACATCTCTCTCACTAGCTGTCTCACATCTCTCTCACTAGCTGTCTCACATCTCTCTCACTAGCTGTCTCACCTCTCTCTCACTAGCTGTCTCACATCTCTCTCACTAGCTGTCTCTCATCTCTCTCACTAGCTGCCTCACATCTCTCTCACTAGCTGTCACATCTCTCTCACTAGCTGTCTGACATCTCTCTCACTAGCTGTCTGACATCTCTCTCACTAGCTGTCTGACATCTCTCTCACTAGCTGTCTCACATCTCTCTCACTAGCTGCCTCACATCTCTCTCACTAGCTGTCTCACATCTCTCTCACTAGCTGTCTCACATCTCTCTCACTAGCTGTCTCACATCTCTCTCACTAGCTGTCTGACATCTCTCTCACTAGCTGTCTCACATCTCTCTCACTAGCTGTCTCATCTCTCTCACTAGCTGTCTCACATCTCTCTCACTAGCTGTCTCACATCTCTCTCACTAGCTGTCTGACATCTCTCTCACTAGCTGTCTGACATCTCTCTCACTAGCTGTCTGACATCTCTCTCACTAGCTGTCTGACATCTCTCTCACTAGCTGTCTGACCTCTCTCTCACTAGCTGTCTCACCTCTCTCTCACTAGCTGTCTCACCTCTCTCACTAGCTGTCTGACATCTCTCTCACTAGCTGTCTCACATCTCTCTCACTAGCTGTCTGACATCTCTCTCACTAGCTGTCTGACATCTCTCTCACTAGCTGTCTGACATCTCTCTCACTAGCTGTCTCACATCTCTCTCACTAGCTGTCTGACATCTCTCTCACTAGCTGTCTGACATCTCTCTCACTAGCTGTCTCACATCTCTCTCACTAGGTGTCTGACATCTCTCTCACTAGCTGTCTCACCTCTCTCTCACTAGCTCTCTCACTAGGTGTCTGACATCTCTCTCACTAGCTGTCTCACCTCTCTCTCACTAGCTCTCTCACTAGCTGTCTGACATCTATCTCACTAGCTGTCTCACCTCTCTCTCACTAGCTCTCTCACTAGCTGTCTCACATCTCTCTCACTAGCTGTCTCACCTCTCTCTAACTAGCTCTCTCACTAGGTGTCTGACATCTCTCTCACTAGCTGTCTCACCTCTCTCTCACATCTCTCTCACTAGCTGTCTGACATCTCTCTCACTAGCTGTCTGACATCTCTCTCACTAGCTGTCTCACATCTCTCTCACTAGCTGTCTCACTAGCTGTCTGACATCTCTCTCACTAGCTGTCTCACATCTCTCTCACTAGCTGTCTGACATCTCTCTCACTAGCTGTCTGACATCTCTCTCACTAGCTGTCTCACATCTCTCTCACTAGCTGTCTCACTAGCTGTCTGACATCTCTCTCACTAGCTGTCTCACTAGCTGTCTGACATCTCTCTCACTAGCTGCCTCACATCTCTCTCACTAGCTGTCTCACATCTCTCTCACTAGCTGTCTCACATCTCTCTCACTAGCTATCTGACATCTCTCTCACTAGCTGTCTGACATCTCTCTCACTAGCTGTCTGACATCTCTCTCACTAGCTGTATCACATCTCTCTCACTAGCTGTATCACATCTCTCTCACTAGCTGTCTGACATCTCTCTCACTAGCTGTCTCACATCTCTCTCACTAGCTGTATCACATCTCTCTCACTAGCTGTCTGACATCTCTCTCACTAGCTGTCTCACATCTCTCTCACTAGCTGTCTCACTTCTCTCTCACTAGCTGTCTCACTAGCTGTCTGACATCTCTCTCACTAACTGTCTCACTAGCTGTCTCACATCTCTCTCACTAGCTGTCTCACATCTCTCTCACTAGCTGTCTGACATCTCTCTCACTAGCTGTCTCACATCTCTCTCACTAGCTGTCTGACATCTCTCTCACTAGCTGCCTCACATCTCTCTCACTAGCTGTCACATCTCTCTCACTAGCTGCCTCACATCTCTCTCACTAGCTGTCTCACATCTCTCTCACTAGCTGTCTCACATCTCTCTCACTAGCTGTCTGACATCTCTCTCACTAGCTGTCTCACATCTCTCTCACACTAGCTGTCTCACCTCTCTCTTACTAGCTGCCTCACATCTCTCTCACTAGCTGTCTCACATCTCTCTCACTAGCTGTCTCACATCTCTCTCACTAGCTGTCTCACATCTCTCTCACTAGCTGTCTCACATCTCTCACACTAGCTGTCTCACCTCTCTCTTACTAGCTGTCTCACCTCTCTCACACTAGCTGTCTCACCTCTCTCTCACTAGCTGTCTCACATCTCTCTCACTAGCTGTCTCACATCTCTCTCACTAGCTGTCTCACATCTCTCTCACTAACTGTCTCACTAGCTGTCTCACATCTCTCTCACTAGCTGTCTCACATCTCTCTCACTAGCTGTCTCACCTCTCTCTCACTAGCTGCCTCACATCTCTCTCACTAGCTGTCTCACATCTCTCTCACACTAGCTGTCTCACCTCTCTCTTACTAGCTGCCTCACATCTCTCTCACTAGCTGTCTGACATCTCTCTCACTAGCTGTCTCACATCTCTCTCACTAGCTGTCTCACATCTCTCTCACACTAGCTGTCTCACCTCTCTCTTACTAGCTGTCTCACATCTCTCTCACTAGCTGTCTCACATCTCTCTCACTAGCTGTCTCACATCTCTCGCACTAGCTGTCTCACATCTCTCTCACTAGCTGTCTCACATCTCTCTCACTAGCTGTCTGACATCTCTCTCACTAGCTGTCTCACCTCTCTCACACTAGCTGTCTCACATCTCTCTCACTATCTGTCTCACATCTCTCTCACTAGCTGTCTGACATCTCTCTCACTAGCTGCCTCACATCTCTCGCACTAGCTGTCTGACATCTCTCTCACTAGCTGTCTCACATCTCTCTCACTAGCTGTCTCACCTCTCTCTCACTAGCTGTCTGACCTCTCTCTCACTAGCTGTCTGACATCTCTCTCACTAGCTGTCTGACATCTCTCTCACTAGCTGTCTGACATCTCTCTCACTAGCTGTCTGACCTCTCTCTCACTAGCTGTCTCACCTCTCTCTCACTAGCTGTCTGACATCTCTCTCACACTAGCTGTCTCATCTCTCTCTCACTAGCTGTCTGACCTCTCTCTCACTAGCTGTCTGACATCTCTCTCACTAGCTGTCTGACATCTCTCTCAGTAGCTGTCTGACATCTCTCTCACTATCTGTCTGACATCTCTCTCACTAGCTGTCTCACATCTCTCTCACTAGCTGTCTCACTAGCTGTCTGACATCTCTCTCACTAGCTGCCTCACATCTCTCTCACTAGCTGTCTCACATCTCTCTCACTAGCTGTCTCACCTCTCTCTCACTAGCTGTCTGACATCTCTCTCACTAGCTGTCTCACATCTCTTTCACTAGCTGTCTCACATCTCTCTCACTAGCTGTCTGACATCTCTCTCACTAGCTGTCTCACATCTCTCTCACTAGCTGTCTCACATCTCTCTCACTAGCTGTCTCACCTCTCTCTCACTAGCTGTCTCACATCTCTCTCACTAGCTGTCTCACATCTCTCTCACTAGCTGTCTCACATCTCTCTCACTAGCTGTCTCACATCTCTCTCACACTAGCTGTCTCACCTCTCTCTTACTAGCTGTCTCACCTCTCTCACACTAGCTGTCTCACCTCTCTCTCACTAGCTGTCTCACATCTCTCTCACTAGCTGTCTCACTAGCTGTCTCACATCTCTCTCACTAGCTGTCTCACATCTCTCTCACTAACTGTCTCACTAGCTGTCTCACATCTCTCTCACTAGCTGTCTCACATCTCTCTCACTAGCTGTCTCACCTCTCTCTCACTAGCTGCCTCACATCTCTCACACTAGCTGTCTCACCTCTCTCTTACTAGCTGCCTCACATCTCTCTCACTAGCTGTCTGACATCTCTCTCACTAGCTGTCTCACATCTCTCTCACTAGCTGTCTCACATCTCTCTCACACTAGCTGTCTCACCTCTCTCTTACTAGCTGTCTCACATCTCTCTCACTAGCTGTCTCACATCTCTCTCACTAGCTGTCTCACATCTCTCGCACTAGCTATCTCACATCTCTCTCACTAGCTGTCTCACATCTCTCTCACTAGCTGTCTGACATCTCTCTCACTAGCTGTCTCACCTCTCTCACACTAGCTGTCTCACATCTCTCTCACTATCTGTCTCACATCTCTCTCACTAGCTGTCTGACATCTCTCTCACTAGCTGTCTCACATCTCTCTCACTAGCTGTCTGACACCTCTCTCTCACTAGCTGTCTCACCTCTCTCTCACTAGCTGTCTCACCTCTCTCTCACTAGCTGTCTGCCCTCTCTCTCACTAGCTGTCTGACATCTCTCTCACTAGCTGTCTGACATCTCTCTCACTAGCTGTCTGACATCTCTCTCACTAGCTGTCTGACCTCTCTCTCACTAGCTGTCTCACCTCTCTCTCACTAGCTGTCTGACATCATCTCTCACACTAGCTGTCTCATCTCTCTCTCACTAGCTGTCCTGACCGTCTCTCTCACTAGCTGTCTGACATCTCTCTCACTAGCTGTCTCGACATCTCTCTCAGCTAGCTGTCCTGCACATCTCTCTCACTAGCTGTCTGACCATCTCTCTCACTTGCTGTCCTCACATCTCTCTCACTAGCTGTCTCACTAGCTGTCTCGACATCTCTCTCACTAGCTGCCTCACATCTTCTTCACTAGCTGTCTCACATCTCTCTCACTAGCTGTCTCACCTCTCTCTCACTAGCTGTCTGACATCTCTCTCACTAGCTGTCTCACATCTCTTTCACTAGCTGTCTCACATCTCTCTCACTAGCTGTCTGACATCTCTCTCACTAGCTGTCTCACATCTCTCTCACTAGCTGTCTCACATCTCTCTCACTAGCTGTCTCACCTCTCTCTCACTAGCTGTCTCACATCTCTCTCACTAGCTGTCTGACATCTCTCTCACTAGCTGTCTCACATCTCTCTCACTAGCTGTCTCACTAGCTGTCTGACATCTCTCTCACTAGCTGTCTCACATCTCTCTCACTAGCTGTCTCACATCTCTCTCACTAGCTGTCTCACCTCTCTCTCACTAGCTGTCTCACATCTCTCTCCCACTAGCTGTCTCATCTATCTCACACTAGCTGTCTGACTTCTCTCTCACTAGCTGTCTGACATCTCTCTCACTAGCTGTCTCACATCTCTCTCACTAGCTGTCTCACTAGCTGTCTGACATCTCTCTCACTAGCTGTCTCACATCTCTCTCCCACTAGCTGTCTCATCTATCTCACACTAGCTGTCTCACATCACTCTCACTAGCTGTCTCACATCTCTCTCACTAGCTGTCTCACCTCTCTCTCACTAGCTGTCTCACATCTCTCTCACTAGCTGTCTTCATCTATCCTCTCACTAGCTGTCTCGACATCTCTCTCACTAGCTGTCTGAAATCTCTCTCACTAGCTGTCTGACATCTCTCTCACTAGCTGTCTGACATCTCTCTCACTAGCTGTCTGAACATCTCTCTCACTAGCTGTCTGACATCTCCTCACCTAGCTGTCTGGACATCTCTCTCACTAGCTGTCTGACATCTCTCTCACTAGCTGTCTGACATCTCTCTCACTAGCTGTCTCACTAGCTGTCTCACCTCTCTCTCACTAGCTGTCTGACCTCTCTCTCACTAGCTGTCTGATATCTCTCTCACTAGCTGTCTGACATCTCTCTCACTAGCTGTCTCACATCTCTCTCACTAGCTGTCTCACATCTCTCTCACTAGCTGTCTCACATCTCTCTCACTAGCTGTCTGACATCTCTCTCACTAGCTGTCTCACATCTCTCTCACTAGCTGTCTCACCTCTCTCTCACTAGCTGTCTCACCTCTCTCTCACTAGCTGTCTCACATCTCTCTCACTAGCTGTCTGACATCTCTCTCACTAGCTGTCTGACATCTCTCTCACTAGCTGTCTGACATCTCTCTCACTAGCTGTCTGAACATCTCTCTCACTAGCTGTCTCGACATCTCTCTCACTAGCTGTCTACATCTCTACTCACTAGCTGTCTCACAGTCTCTCACTAGCTGTCTGACATCTCTCTCACTAGCTGTCTGACATCTCTCTCACTAGCTGTCTCACATCTCTCTCACTAGCTGCCTCACAATCTCTCTCACTAGCTGTCTCACATCTCTCTCACTAGCTGTCTCACATATCAATCTCTCCTCACTAGCTGTCCTCACATCTCTCTCACTAGCTGTCTCACCATCTCTCTCCACTAGCTGTCTCACATCTCTCTCACTAGCTGTCTCACATCTCTCTCACTAGCTGTCTCGACATCTCTCTCACTAGCTGTCTCACATCTCTCTCACTAGCTGTCTCGACATCTCTCTCACTAGCTGTCTCACCATCTCTCTCACTAGCTGCCTCACAACATCTCTCTCACTAGCTGTCTAACATCTCTTCTCACTAGCTGTCTCACATCTCTCTCACTAGCTGTCTCACATCTCTCTCACTAGCTGTCACACATCTCTCTCACTAGCTGTCTCACATCTCTCTCACTAGCTGCCTCACATCTCTCTCACTAGCTGCTCACATCTCTCTCACTAGCTGTCTGACCCTCTCTCTCACTAGCTGTCTCACATCTCTCTCACTAGCTGTCTCACATCTCTCTCACTAGCTGTCTCAAATCCTCTCTCACTAGCTGTCTCACTTCTCTCTCACCTAGCTGTCTCACATCTCTCTCACTAGCTGTCTCACATCTCTCTCACTAGCTGTCTGACCTCTCTCTCACTAGCTGTCTGACCTCTCTCTCACTAGCTGTCTCACATCTCTCTCACTAGCTGTCTCACATCTCTCTCACTAGCTGTCTCACATCTCTCTCACACTAGCTGTCTCACATCTCTCTCACACTAGCTGTCTCACATCTCTCTCTCACTAGCTGTCTCACATCTCTCTCACTAGCTGTCTCACATCTCTCTCACTAGCTGTCTCACACCTCTCTCACACTAGCTGTCTCACACCTCTCTCTCACTAGCTGTCTCACATCTCTCTCACTAGCTGTCTCACATCTCTCTCACTAGCTGTCTCACAGCTCTCTCACTAGCTGTCTCATCTCTCTCACTAGCTGTCTGACATCTCACTAGCTGTCTGACATCTCTCTCACTAGCTGTCTCACATCTCTCTCACTAGCTGTCTGACATCTCTCTCACTAGCTGTCTCACATCTCTCTCACTAGCTGTCTGACATCTCTCTCACTAGCTGCCTCACATCTCTCTCACTAGCTATCCTACACATCTCCTCTCACTAGCTGTCTCACACTCTCTCTCACTAGCTATCTGACATCTCTCTCACTAGCTGTCTGACATCTCTCTCAATAGCTGCCTCAATCTCTCTCACTAGCTGTCTCACATCTCTCTCACTAGCTGTCTCACATCTCCTCTCACCTAGCTGTCTCACATCTCTCTCACTAGCTGTCTGACATCTCTCTCACTAGCTGTCCTCACATCTCTCTCACTAGCTGTCTGCCACTCTCTCTCACTAGCTGTCCTTGACATCTCTCTTACTAGCTGTCTCACCTCTCTCTCACTAGCGCCTCAAATCTCTCTCACATAGGCTATCTCACATCTCCTCTCACTAGCTGTCTCACATCTCTCTCACTAGCTATCTGACATCCTCTCTCACTAGCTGTTCTGACCATCCTCTCTCAACTAGCTGCCTCACATCTCTCTCACTAGCTGTCTCACATCTCTCTCACTAGCTGTCTGACATCTCTCTCACTAGCTGTCTCACATCTCTCTCACTAGCTGTCTGACATCTCTCTCCTCACTAGCTGTCTCACATCTCTCTCACTAGCTGTCTGACATCTCTCTCAAAAGCTGTCTGACATCTCTTCTCACCTGCTCGTCTCACCTCTCTTCACTAGCTGCCTCAAATCTCTCTCACTAGCTGTCTCACATCTCTCTCACTAGCTGTCTCACCATCTCTCTCACTTCAGCTGTCTCAAAATCTCTCTCCACTAGCTGTCTCACAGCTCTCTCACACTAGCTGCTCCTCACCATCTCTCTCACTAGCTGTCTCACCTCTCTCTCACTAGCTGTCCTCACCATCTCTCTCACTAGATGTCTCACATCTCTCTCACTAGCTGTCCTCAAATCTCTCTCCACTAGCTGTCTCACATCTCTCACAGCTGTCTGACCTCTCTCTCACTAGCTGTCTGACCTCTCTCTCACTAGCTGTCTCACATCTCTCTCACTAGCTGTCTCACATCTCTCTCACTAGCTGTCTCACATCTCTCTCACACTAGCTGTCTACATCCTCTCTCTCACTAGCTGTCTCACATCTCTTCACCTAGCTGCCTCACATCTCTCTCCCACTAGCTGTCTCACAATCTCTCTCACTAGCTGTCCTCACATCTCTCTCACTAGCTGTCTCCACATCTCTCTCACTAGCCTTTCTGACAATCTCTCTCACTAGCTGTCTCACATCTCTCCTCACTAGCTGTCTGACATCTCTCTCCACTAGCTGTCTGACTCTCTCTCTCACTAGCTGTCTCACATCTCTCTCAACTAGCTGCCTCCAAATCTCTCTCACTAGCTGTCTCCACATCTCTCTCACTAGCTGTCTCACATCTCTCTCACTAGCTCCCACCCTGTCTGACATCCTCTCTCAACTAGCCTGCCTCACATCTCCTCTCACCTAGCTGTCTCTAATCTCATCCTCACTAGCTGTCTCACATCTCTCTCACTAGCTGTCTCACATCTCTCTCACTAGCTGTCTGACATCTCTCTCCACTTGCTGTCTCACATCTCTTCACTAGCTGTCTGACCTCTCTCTCTCACTAGCTGTCTCACATCTCTCCTCACTAGCTGTCTCACATCTCTTCCTCACTAGCTGTCTCACATCTCTCTCACTAGCTGTCTCACATCTCTCTCACTAGCTGTCTCACATCTCTCTCACTAGCTGTCTCACATCTCTCTCACTAGCTGTCTGACTCTCTCTCATCACTAGCTGTCTGACCTCTCTCCTCACTAGCTGTCTCACATCTCTCTCACTAGCTGTCTCACATCTCTCTCACTAGCTGTCTCACATCTCTCTCACACTAGCTGTCTCACAGCTCTCTCTCACACTAGCTGTCTCACATCTGTCTCTCACTAGCTGTCTCACAACTCTCTCACTAGCTGTCTCACATCTTCTCTCACTAGGCTGTCTCACACCTCTCTCACACTAGCTGTCTCACACCTCTCTCTCACTAGCTGTCTCACATCTCTCTCACTAGCTGTCTCACATCTCTCTCACTAGCTGTCTGACATCTCTCTCACTAGCTGTCTGACATCTCTCTCACTAGCTGTCTCACATCTCTCTCACTAGCTGTCTGACATCTCTCTCACTAGCTGCCTCACATCTCTCTCACTAGCTATCTCACATCTCTCTCACTAGCTGTCTCACATCTCTCTCACTAGCTATCTGACATCTCTCGCACTAGCTGTCTGACATCTCTCTCACTAGCTGCCTCACATCTCTCTCACTAGCTGTCTCACATCTCTCTCACTAGCTGTCTCACATCTCTCTCACTAGCTGTCTCACATCTCTCTCACTAGCTGTCTGACATCTCTCTCACTAGCTGTCTCACATCTCTCTCACTAGCTGTCTGACATCTCTCTCACTAGCTGTCTGACATCTCTCTCACTAGCTGTCTCACCTCTCTCTCACTAGCTGCCTCAAATCTCTCTCACTAGCTGTCTCACATCTCTCTCACTAGCTGTCTCACATCTCTCTCACTAGCTGTCTCAAATCTCTCTCACTAGCTGTCTCACAGCTCTCTCACACTAGCTGTCTCACATCTCTCTCTCACTAGCTGTCTCACCTCTCTCTCACTAGCTGTCTCACCATCTCATCTTCACTAGCTGTCTCACATCTCTCTCACTAGCTGTCCTCACATCTCTCTCACTAGCTGTCTCACCTCTCTCTCACTAGCTGCCTCAAATCTCTCTCACTAGCTGTCTCACAGCTCTCTCACTAGCTGTCTCACCTCTCTCTCACTAGCTGTCTCACATCTCTCTCACTAGCTGTCTCACATCTCTCTCACTAGCTGTCTCACATCTCTCTCACTAGCTGTCTCACATCTCCTCTCCACTAGCTGTCTCACATCTCTCTCACTAGCTGTCTCACATCTCTCTCACTAGCTGTCTGACATCTCTCTCACTAGCTGTCTCACATCTCTCTCACTAGCTGCCTCACATCTCTCTCACTAGCTGTCTGACATCTCTCTCACTAGCTGTCTCACATCTCTCTCGCTAGCTGTCTGACCTCTCTCTCACTAGCTGTCTCACATCTCTCTCACTAGCTGTCTCACATCTCTCTCACTAGCTGTCTCACATCTCTCTCACTAGCTGTCTGACCTCTCTCTCACTAGCTGTCTGACCTCTCTCTCACTAGCTGTCTCACATCTCTCTCACTAGCTGTCTCACATCTCTCTCACTAGCTGTCTCACATCTCTCTCACACTAGCTGTCTCACATCTCTCTCACACTAGCTGTCTCACATCTCTCTCTCACTAGCTGTCTCACATCTCTCTCACTAGCTGTCTCACATCTCTCTCACTAGCTGTCTCACACCTCTCTCACACTAGCTGTCTCACACCTCTCTCTCACTAGCTGTCTCACATCTCTCTCACTAGCTGTCTCACATCTCTCTCACTAGCTGTCTGACATCTCTCTCACTAGCTGTCTGACATCTCTCTCACTAGCTGTCTCACATCTCTCTCACTAGCTGTCTGACATCTCTCTCACTAGCTGCCTCACATCTCTCTCACTAGCTATCTCACATCTCTCTCACTAGCTGTCTCACATCTCTCTCACTAGCTATCTGACATCTCTCTCACTAGCTGTCTGACATCTCTCTCACTAGCTGCCTCACATCTCTCTCACTAGCTGTCTCACATCTCTCTCACTAGCTGTCTCACATCTCTCTCACTAGCTGTCTCACATCTCTCTCACTAGCTGTCTGACATCTCTCTCACTAGCTGTCTCACATCTCTCTCACTAGCTGTCTGACATCTCTCTCACTAGCTGTCTGACATCTCTCTCACTAGCTGTCTCACCTCTCTCTCACTAGCTGCCTCAAATCTCTCTCACTAGCTGTCTCACATCTCTCTCACTAGCTGTCTCACATCTCTCTCACTAGCTGTCTCAAATCTCTCTCACTAGCTGTCTCACAGCTCTCTCACACTAGCTGTCTCACATCTCTCTCACTAGCTGTCTCACCTCTCTCTCACTAGCTGTCTCACATCTCTCTCACTAGCTGTCTCACATCTCTCTCACTAGCTGTCTCACATCTCTCTCACTAGCTGTCTCACCTCTCTCTCACTAGCTGCCTCAAATCTCTCTCACTAGCTGTCTCACAGCTCTCTCACTAGCTGTCTCACCTCTCTCTCACTAGCTGTCTCACATCTCTCTCACTAGCTGTCTCACATCTCTCTCACTAGCTGTCTCACATCTCTCTCACTAGCTGTCTCACATCTCTCTCCCACTAGCTGTCTCACATCTCTCTCACTAGCTGTCTCACATCTCTCTCACTAGCTGTCTGACATCTCTCTCACTAGCTGTCTCACATCTCTCTCACTAGCTGCCTCACATCTCTCTCACTAGCTGTCTGACATCTCTCTCACTAGCTGTCTCACATCTCTCTCGCTAGCTGTCTGACCTCTCTCTCACTAGCTGTCTCACATCTCTCTCACTAGCTGTCTCACATCTCTCTCACTAGCTGTCTGACATCTCTCTCACTAGCTGTCTCACATCTCTCTCACTAGCTGTCTCACATCTCTCTCACTAGCTGTCTCACCTCTCTCTCACTAGCTGCCTCAAATCTCTCTCACTAGCTGTCTGACATCTCTCTCACTAGCTGTCTCACATCTCTCTCACTAGCTGTCTCACCTCTCTCTTACTAGCTGTCTGACATCTCTCTCACTAGCTGTCTGACATCTCTCTCACTAGCTGTCTCACATCTCTCTCACTAGCTGTCTCACCTCTCTCTTACTAGCTGTCTGACATCTCTCTCACTAGCTGTCTGACATCTCTCTCACTAGCTGTCTGACATCTCTCTCACTAGCTGTCTCACATCTCTCTCACTAGGTGTCTGACATCTCTCTCACTAGCTGTCTCATCTATCTCACTAGCTGTCTCACATCTCTCTCACTAGCTGCCTCACATCTCTCTCACTAGCTGTCTGACATCTCTCTCACTAGCTGTCTCACATCTCTCTCACTAGCTGTCTCACCTCTCTCTCACTAGCTGCCTCAAATCTCTCTCACTAGCTGTCTCACATCTCTCTCACTAGCTGTCTCACCTCTCACTAGCTGTCTCATCTATCTCACACTAGCTGTCTCATCTATCTCACACTAGCTGTCTCACTTTTTTCTCACTAGCTGTCTCACATCTCTCTCACTAGCTGTCTCACAGCTCTCTCACTAGCTGTCTCATCTCTCTCTCACTAGCTGCCTCACACCTCTCTTACTAGCTGTCTCACATCTCTCTCACTAGCTGTCTCACACCTCTCTTACTAGCTGTCTGACATCTCTCTCACTAGCTGCCTCACACCTCTCTTACTAGCTGTCTCACATCTCTCTCACTAGCTGTCTCACATCTCTCTCACTAGCTGTCTCACATCTCTCTCACTAGCTGTCTCACATCTCTCTCACTAGCTGTCTCACATCTCTCTCACTAGCTGTCTTACATCTCTCTCACTAGCTGTCTCACATCTCTCTCACTAGCTGTCTCACATCTCTCTCACTAGCTGTCTCACATCTCTCTCACTAGCTGTCTCACATCTCTCTCACTAGCTGTCTGACCTCTCTCTCACTAGCTGTCACATCTCTCTCACTAGCTGTCTGACATCTCTCTCACTAGCTGTCTGACATCTCTCTCACTAGCTGTCGCATCTCTCTCACTAGCTGTCACATCTCTCTCACTAGCTGTCTCACAGCTCTCTCACTAGCTGCCTCACATCTCTCTCACTAGCTGCCTCACCTCTCTCTCACTAGCTGTCTCACATCTCTCTCACTAGCTGTCTCACATCTCTCTCTCACTAGCTGTCTCACATCTCTCTCACTAGCTGTCTCACATCTCTCTCACTAGCTGTCTCACATCTCTCTCACTAGCTGTCTGACATCTCTCTCACTAGCTGTCTGACATCTCTCTCACTTGCTGCCTCACATCTCTCTCACTAGCTGTCTGACATCTCTCTCTCACTAGCTGTCTGACATCTCTCTCTCACTAGCTGTCTGACATCTCTCTCTCACTAGCTGTCTCACATCTCTCTCACTAGCTGTCTCACATCTCTCTCACTAGCTGTCTCACATCTCTCTCACTAGCTGTCTCACATCTCTCTCACTAGCTGTCTCACATCTCTCTCACACTAGCTGTCTCACATCTCTCTCACTAGCTGTCTCACATCTCTCTCACTAGCTGTCTCACATCTCTCTCACACTAGCTGTCTCACATCTCTCTCACTAGCTGTCTCACATCTCTCTCACTAGCTGTCTGACATCTCTCTCTCACTAGCTGTCTCACAGCTCTCTCACTAGCTGTCTCACATCTCTCTCACTAGCTGTCTCACATCTCTCTCACTAGCTATCTGACATCTCTCTCACTAGCTGTCTTACATCTATCTCACTAGCTGTCTCACATCTCTCTCACTAGCTGTCTCACCTCTCTCTTACTAGCTGTCTCACCTCTCTCTCACTAGCTGTCTCACTAGCTGTCTGACATCTCTCTCACTAGCTGTCTCACATCTCTCTCACTAGCTGTCTGACATCTCTCTCACTAGCTGTCTGACATCTCTCTCACTAGCTGTCTGACATCTCTCTCACTAGCTGTCTGACATCTCTCTCACTAGCTGTCTGACATCTCTCTCACTAGCTGTCTGACATCTCTCTCACTAGCTGTCTCACATCTCTCTCACTAGCTGTCTCACATCTCTCTCCCACTAGCTGTCTCACATCTCTCTCACTAGCTGTCTCACATCTCTCTCACTAGCTGTCTGACATCTCTCTCACTAGCTGTCTCACATCTCTCTCACTAGCTGTCTCACATCTCTCTCACTAGCTGTCTCACCTCTCACTAGCTGTCTCACCTCTCTCTCACTAGCTGTCTCACATCTCTCTCCCACTAGCTGTCTCATCTATCTCACACTAGCTGTCTCACATTTCTCTCACTAGCTGTCTCACCTCTCTCTCACTAGCTCTCTCACCTCTCTCTCACTTGCTGTCTCACCTCTCTCTCACTAGCTGTCTCACATCTCTCTCTCACTAGCTGTCTCACATCTCTCTCCCACTAGCTGTCTCACATCTCTCTCACTAGCTGTCTCACATCTCTCTCACTAGCTGTCTGACATCTCTCTCACTAGCTGTCTCACATCTCTCTCACTAGCTGTCTCACATCTCTCTCACTAGCTGTCTCACATCTCTCTCCCACTAGCTGTCTCACATCTCTCTCACTAGCTGTCTCACCTCTCTCTCACTAGCTGTCTCACATCTCTCTCACTAGCTGTCTGACATCTCTCTCACTAGCTGTCTCACCTCTCTCTCACTAGCTGTCTCACCTCTCTCTCACTAGCTGTCTCACATCTCTCTCACTAGCTGTCTCACATCTCTCTCCCACTAGCTGTCTCACATCTCTCTCACTAGCTGTCTCACATCTCTCTCACTAGCTGTCTCACATCTCTCTCACTAGCTGTCTCACATCTCTCTCACTAGCTGTCTCACCTCTCTCTCACTAGCTGTCTCACATCTCTCTCCCACTAGCTGTCTCATCTATCTCACACTAGCTGTCTCACATTTCTCTCACTAGCTGTCTCACCTCTCTCTCACTAGCTCTCTCACCTCTCTCTCACTTGCTGTCTCACTTCTCTCTCACTAGCTTTCTCACATCTCTCTCACTAGCTGTCTCACATCTCTCTCACTAGCTGTCTGACATCTCTCTCACTAGCTGTCTCACATCTCTCTCACTAGCTGTCTGACATCTCTCTCACTAGCTGTCTCACCTCTCTCTCACTAGCTGTCTCACATCTCTCTCACTAGCTGTCTCACATCTCTCTCACTAGCTGTCTCACATCTCTCTCACTAGCTGTCTCACCTCTCTCTCACTAGCTGTCTCACATCTCTCTCACTAGCTGTCTCACCTCTCTCTCACTAGCTGCCTCACATCTCTCTCACTAGGGGAGCGATCCGATATACGGCGTAGTTTTTGGCGCAAGCGAAGGAACCCGCGCCGCCCGTAATTTCACCTCGCAACTCGAGCTATCCAATATACTGCACCGTCAGATGCTAAACTGGCGTAAGTATGAAAAACCAGCGATCAACTAAAATGTGTGCAAGACACATTTTAGTCGTCGCAAGTACGCCAGTATTTTGTTCACGTAAAGTCTTAATAAAGAGTAGTTTGATGCAAATTAGGCTATGATTCGTAAAAAATAACCACCAGTTCTAAAAGATGCGCCACGTAATTACGCCATTCAAAATTCATACATAAACCCATGCGCAGCCGCCATTTTCTTTAGTGTGTTTGGTTGGTTCTTAGAGCTACAGCACACTACAGTGAGTATAGTGATTTAGTAAGAGCAGTGAGAGAGGCGCAATTCATCAGTTAGTTAGGTAGGATTTTTGCATTTGTCTTTGGTTAAAGCCTGTACATTTACTTACACTTTTTTTTTAAATATTGCACACATTTTGCATACACACATATACAGAATACACAACACTTTTTTTTCTAACACCTCACACATTTTATTTATCTTTTACAGTGTGATAGGCTGAGTGTTTGGTTGTGATTGTGTGTGATTGAAGTGTGAGTGAGTGTGAGTGTGTGAGTGTGTGTAATGTGAGGATGGCAGGGAGAGGTAGGGCGGAGGGGAGGAGGGGAGTTGCAGGAAGAGGATTATGGACAGGAGGAGCAGCAGGGTCCCCGTCAGGGAGTAAGTGGAGTGGGGAGAGGGAGAGCCAGAAGGGAGGATGGGAGTGGGGTTGCCCCAAGACCAGGCACACTTAGAAGAGGGATAGAGGGTGCACATGGGGATAGAAGGGGGAGGAGGGAGAGGATAGGAGGAACCCACACCAGGGACATCTCAGGGAGGAAGCCAGGTGGCCCAGGACGATGAGTGCATGAGGTGCCCGAACTTCTCTTTCGCTGAAAATCTAGCGCTAGTCCAGGCCGTCATGGAGAACCACACTGCCCTCTTTGGCCAAGAGAAGGGCAATGGAGTTGCCTGAAGGCGTAAGGCTGCATGGCTGTTGGTCGGAACAACTGCAAGAGGCGGGTGAAGGAGAAAATGGGCCAATAGCCAAGTACCAGAGGGGAACAGGCAGTGGTCCTCCCCAGTAGGCTGAATACAATGAATGGCAGGAGATAATACGCAGGTCCCTGAGCGTCACAGCAGTCCGTGGACTTCCAGGGGATCGTGACTCAGGGGCTGCAACATCAGCACAGCATGTTGGTGAGTAACATCCCACACACCAGTATTATATGTATTTGAGATATAGCATCCTTTAATGTCACACATTCATGTACACAATGAGGAGCATGGTGTTTGGCCTACTAACAAAAACATCTACAATTATATTTCACATTAAAGGGACATTAAACCAAATCTTTTTATTTAATTATTCAGATAGAGAATACAGTTTTAAACAACATCCCAATTTAATTCTATTATCTAATTTGCTTCATTATTCTGATATTCTTTGTTTATTAAATATCAATGCACATGGGTGAGCCAATCACATGAGGCATTGATGTGCAGCCACCAATCAGCAGCTTCTGAGCCTATCTAGATATGCTTTTCAGCAAAGAATATCAAGAGAATGAAGCAAATTAGGTAATGGAAGTAAATTAGAAAGTTGTTTAAAAATGCATGCTCTAGCTGAATCATGAAAGAATAAAAATGGGTTTAATGTCCATTTAATGCTACTTAACACATTGAAATTTATGATATGAGGTGAAATAGTGAAATACTAACATGTCTCGGAGTAACACAGGCCACAAGCCACATGTAGAGTTTTCAGTAAATGGACACTATAGCCATCACAATACTTTTAGCTCAAGAAAGCACGTTATGTGCCTACATCAGGCTAAAGGAAATTGTGTGACCATAGTGTCACTTAAAGAACACATTTTCTCCATCACTGACATGTACACAGAACTATTATACTTTGCATATTAAAATCCCTCATATCACAAATCACAATGTGCACATGCATGTTATAGAGTTTGACATGAGAATGAGTATAGGCCTTAGCATGTATCAATGTACATTGTATGCCTACATGGATATATATATGATTGTACTAATCCCTCTCATCATTTGACTCCTCCACAGAAACTCCTGTCACCAGGCTGCAAACGGCCATGCATCCACCACAACCAGCAGGCCAGAGGATGGCTCCACCACAACCACCAGTCCAAAGAATCCATCAACAAGGACAGTATGCTCCCAGGCATGAGCTGGGTTGGATTGCCTCTGTTGAGGAGCCATGCGTCATGCCACCAACATTGGCAGACGAGCCCTGGCAGGATCCCTGGCCGGAGGATTGTTCTTTTGGCTTTGAGGGGGAGCCAAGTCAGCCCCAAAGGGTACATGTCTTTACCCCCCCCCCAATATCAGGCCAGTCAGGGCTTTTACGTACAGGACATGCAAACTGGACAGGCTGAGTGGTTGCACACCAGTCGGCAATGGGACTACCAGTCCACCCAGAGAGCTCCACCATCCGCTTCCCTTAGAAGAGCTCCAGCATCTGAAGAGGAGCATATAGCTGTATTCGTTCCTGATGCAGCACCAGCTGTAGTAGTTCCTCATGCAGCACCAGCTGTAGTAGTTCCTCATGCAGCACCAGCTGTAGTAGTTCCTCATGCAGCACCAGCTGTAGTAGTTCCTCATGCAGCACCAGCTGTAGTAGTTCCTCATGCAGCACCAGCTGTAGTAGTTCCTCATGCAGCACCAGCTGTAGTAGTTCCAGATGCAGCACTAGCTGTAATTGTTCCTGATGCAGCACCAGCTGTAGTTGTTCCAGATGCAGCACCAGCTGTAGTTGTTCCTGATGCAGCACCAGCTGTATTTGTTCCTGATGCAGCACCAGCTGTAGTTGTTCCAGATGCAGCACCAGCTGTAGTTGTTCCAGATGCAGCACCAGCTGTAGTTGTTCCAGATGCAGCACCAGCTGTAGTTGTTCCAGATGCAGCACTAGCTGTAGTTGTTCCTGATGCAGCACCAGCTGTAGTTGTTCCTGATGCAGCACTAGCTGTAGTTGTTCCTGATGCAGCACCAGCTGTAGTTGTTCCAGATGCAGCACCAGCTGTAGTTGTTCCAGATGCAGCACCAGCTGTAGTTGGTCCAGATGCAGCACTAGCTGTAGTTGTTCCTGATGCAGCACCAGCTGTAGTTGTTCCAGATGCAGCACCAGCTGTAGTTGTTCCAGATGTAGCACCAGCTGTAGTTGTTCCAGATGCAGCAGAAGCTGAGGATGTCCCTGATGCACCAGCAGCTAGAGCTGAACCTGCGCCTAGAATCCCTGCTGGTCAACAGCCAGTAGATCCTCTGTATTCTCCCATGGGCGACAAATACATTTCCCTGCAGAGGAGGCTCATAGCAAGCTGCGAGAGAATGCAGAGAGACCAACGCAGGTTTTACAGGAGCCAACAGACTTTACTCCAGCGTTCAATTGAGCTGCAACCGGACATGGCAGCATCTTTAAGTGGTATAGTCCAGAACCAATCTCAGATGCTGAGAGTTATTTCGGATATGCAGATGCAGACTGACAGATGGCGGGAACAAAACCAACTGTTGGGTGTGTTGGTGCAGCATTTCACACACCAGCAGGACACTGCCTCCAGCCTCTCATCTGTGGCCAGCACTCCAGCAGGATCCTCTGAATCCACACAACCCAGGAGAACCAGGAGATCCACTCCAGGCACCTCACCCCCCTCATATAAGAAGCCTAAAAAATAAATAAATATTATTATATTTCAGCATAAATCTTGTCCTCTGTTATTTACCATATAATTGTCATCCAAATCCATGTGAGGGGTGTTTTAGTACACTAATATTGTTGAAACATATAATAAGGCCTGTGTGGAAATGGCCCAAAAAAGGTAATATCATCATGTTTGTGACATATTCATGTTCTATAAACCACATCACATAGTTATTCTGAGAACTAGAAGGGTGCAACCGCACTACACAAATATTTGGGGGATGCCAGTAAAATGCCTACTGTCGGTAGACTTTATTTGTTGGCTGGAGTGCTTATGCATAAGACAATGGTTTTGAACACTATTAGTTAAAAAAAGAATTGTAACTCGCTGCAGGATGCATTTTGATAGCACTTCCTTCTCCCCGGGGAGAAGGAAATGCTATAAAAATGCCCTGGTGAGAAGGAAATGCTATAAAAATGCCCTGGGGAGAAGGAAATGCTATAAAAATGCATGCTGCAGCGAGTTAAAATTCCTTTTTTTTAACTAATAGTGTTCCACATCACATAGTTGTGTATGAAGGGTACATATATTTATATTCAATTATAAGATGTAAATCAAGGTTTCTCACATCCAATAGAAATTGACCCATGTGCAGGGATAGGCACGAGCCAAGGCTGTAGCGGACATTTTCTAAGGTAAAGACCTTTAGTGAAGGACACCTTGCCTATCCCTGCACATGGGTATATATATCTAAATAATAATGTTTTTACAGAAGGTGTGAACATAAGGTATAAACACCCATTATCATTCTTCTTAATGATCGTCAATAAATCATAGTGACCAAAACATGAATTGAACTAATGATATATTTTCAGTAATTAGGGTGGTTAAGGGAATGGGGGTGGGATATAGTAGTTTCACTTACATGCAGTGGAAATCCGCAGTATGTAATTCGATGACCAGCTGCAGCAGGGACAGCACCATGACCAGGGACCTCAGCAGCAACTATAGAATCAGCATGTGTAGACAGAACAACAGGGGATTGTAGGGCTTCCAGCACCCCTTGTGCCCCATGATGCACCCTTGTGCCCAATGATGCACCCCTTGTGCCCCATGATGCACCCTTGTGCCCCATGATGCACCCTTGTGCCCCATGATGCACCCTTGTGCCCAATGATGCACCCCTTGTGCCCCATGATGCACCCCTTGTGCCCCATGATGCACCCCTTGTGCCCCATGATGCACCCTTGTGCCCCATGATGCACCCTTGTGCCCCATGATGCACCCTTGTGCCCCAATGATACACCCCTTGTGCCCCATGATGCACCCCTTGTGCCCAATGATGCACCCTTGTGCCCAATGATGCACCCCTTGTGCTCCATGATGCACCCTTGTGCCCCATGATGCACCCTTGTGCCCCAATGATACACCCCTTGTGCCCCATGATGCACCCCTTGTGCCCAATGATGCACCCTTGTGCCCAATGATGCACCCCTTGTGCCCCATGATGCACCCCTTGTGCCCAATGATGACCCCTTGTGCCCCATGATGAACCCCTTGTGCCCAATGATGCACCCCTTGTGCCCCAATGATGACCCCTTATGCCCCATGATGCACCCCTTGTGCCCAATGATGACCCCTTGTGCCCCATGATGCACCCCTTGTGCCCAATGATGCACCCCTTGTGCCCCATGATGCACCCCTTGTGCCCCATGATGCACCCCTTGTGCCCCATGATGCACCCCTTGTGCCCCATGATGCACCCCTTGTGCCCAATGATGCACCCCTTGTGCCCCATGATGACCCTTTGTGCCCCATGATGCACCCTTGTGCCCAATGATGCACCCCTTGTGCCCAATGATGCACCCCTTGTGCCCTATGATGCACCCCTTGTGCCCCATGATGCACCCCTTGTGCCCCATGATGCACCCCTTGTGCCCCATGATGCACCCCTTGTGCCCAATGATGACCCCTTGTGCCCCATGATGCACCCCTTTGTGATTGGTTTGACAAACTTGCAGGGGCAGGAATAATAAATGCTTTGAAGAGGTTAACTATTTGTGATCAAGCTGCTGATATGTATGTTGTTAAGCATGCACTTGTTAGGCCTTCAGAGAGTTACGTTGGTTTCTAAGTCAGTGCAAGGGTTGCTGCACCTGCAATTTGTGACAAGATGAGAATGGAGTAGATTTTCTGAAATCTGCGCGTAAGTCCTTACGCTGTATATTGGATACCAAACTGCGCGTGTTTTGTATGTCAGTCTATGGGCCAAAAAAAATACGGGCGAAGGCAGAAATATATGCGCGTAACTTCTAAGTTACGCCGTATATAGGATACCAAACCCGCGCAAAATTTGGCGTCGCCGACTTTTGCGGGCGACGATTTTTATCGGATCGAGCCCTAGCTGTCTCACATATCTCTCACTAGCTGTCTCACATCTCTCTCACACTAGCTGTCTCACATTTCTCTCACACTAACTGTCTCATCTCTCTCACACTAGCTGTCTCATCTCTCTCACACTAGCTGTCTCACGTCTCTCCCACTAGCTGTCTCACCTCTCTCTCACTAGCTGTCTCACCTCTCTCTCACTAGCTGTCTCACATCTTTCTCACTAGCTGTCTCACCTCTCTCTCACTAGCTGTCTCACATCTCTCTCACTAGCTGTCTCACATCTCTCTCACACTAGCTGTCTCACCTCTCTCTCACTAGCTGTCTCACATCTCTCTCACACTAGCTGACTCACCTCTCTCTCACTAGCTGTCTCACATCTCTCTCACACTAGCTGTCTCATCTCTCTCACACTAGCTATCTCATCTCTCTCTCACTAGCTGTCTCATCTCTCTCTCACTAGCTGTCTCACCTCTCTCTCACTAACTAACTGTCTCACCTCTCTCTCTCACTAGCTGTCTCACCTCTCTCACTAGCTGTCTCATATCTCTCTCTCACTAGCTGTCTCACATCTCTCTCTTACTAGCTGTCTCATTTCTCTCACACTAGCTGTCTCATCTCTCTCTCACTAGCTGTCTCAACTCTCTCTCACTAGCTGTCTCACCTCTCTCTCACTAGCTGTCTCACATCTCTCTCACTAGGGGCAATATTACATATGCTGGTTTTTACGCGGTTTTAGTATCACATATACGGCGCTGCATGTAAATGTGGTGCGTAAATTTCACCAGTTGCCCGCAATTTTTACTTCCATAAGCTAACATAGAACCACGTTGCAAAACGGTATCACAAACTCAGCTCAAGGACTTAAGCTGTGAAAATGGAGAAATTTTACTCCATTTTCACCTCGCCACATATAGGCAGGTGCAGCAAGCTTTAAGCTGAAAATGTGAGCACCGTAAGTGCCTAAAAATATTAACTAACACCAAATGCATGCGCAATATCTATCTACCTGTCAACTGCCAACACCCACCACAATAACAAAGTATATTAACCCCTATTCCGCCATTAACCCATATCGCAATAAACGTAATAAAACTATTAACCTCTATCAAGCCATTAACCCATATCCCAATAAACCTAATAAATGTATAAACCCCTAATTCACCATTAACCCACATTGCAATAAACCTAATAAAACTATTAACCCCTAATCCGCCAAACCCCCACAATGCAAATAATTAATTAAATTACTATGCCCCTAACCTAACATCCCCTAAATTAACCCAAATTACCTAAATTAAAAAAAATACTAAATTACAATTAAAATTAAAATCTAACATTACATAAAAATTTAAAATTAAATTAGTCTAACATTACATAAAATATTAAACCAAATTATCAAAAAAAAAATCCTAATCCCTATGAAAATAAAAAGCCCCACCCACCAAAAATAAAAACACCCCATAATCTAATACTAAACTACCCGTCTACCAATAGCCGTTAAAAGGGCCTTTTGTAGGGCATTGCCCTAAATGAAACAGCTCTTTTACCTTAAAAATACTAAGTCCCCCCTCTTACAGTAAAATCCCCCACACACCAAACCCCCCACACACCAAACCCCCCCAAATAAAAATAAAAATCTAACACTAAAAAATCATAAACTACCCATTGCCCCTAAAGGGGCATTTGTATGGGCATTGCCCTTAAAAGACCATTCAGCTCTTTTACTGCCCTTAAAAGGGCATTCAGCTTTTTAAGAGTGCCCAATAAGTCCGGCGGGGAAGGTCCTGTTCCAGGCGGTGAAGTCTTCTTCCAAGTGGCCGACATCTTCTTCCAAGTGGGAACCTCTTCCTTCTTCATCCAAGACCAGGCCGATCTTCTTATGATCGCCGCCATGCACTGAATAGTGAATTCAAGGTACGCGTTTAAATATGGCGCCCCTTGCATTCCTTTTGGCTGATTTGATTCTTCATTTCTGCACATCGCTAGTTTATCCGACTTAAAGAGACATGAAACCCAACATTTTTCTTTCATGATTCCGATAGAGAATACAATTTTAAACAACTTTACAATTTACTTCTATTATTTAATTTGCTTCCTTCACTTTTTATCCTTTGCTGCAATGTTTATTTAGGCAAGCTCATGGACAGCAGAGAAACTAGGTTCTAGCTGTTGATTGGTGGCTGCATATATATATTAAATGTGATTGGCTCACCCATGTGTTCAGTTAGAAACTAGTAGTGCATTGCTGCTCCTTCAACAAATGATACCAAGAGAATGAAACAGATTAGATAATAGAAGTAAATTAGAAAGTTGTTTAAAATTGTATTCTCTATCTGAATCATGAAAGAAAAATTTTGGGTTTCATGTACCTTTAAGGCACTTTATGAACTTCCGGCGCCGTATGTGATTCCCCGATGTGTGAGGGGAAATTACGGGCGACGCGGGTTTCAGCAGTTACGTCGAAGCCTGTGCTGCATATGTAATCTCGCCCCACCTGTCTCACATCTCTCTCACTAGCTGTCTCACATCTCTCTCACTAGCTGTCTCACATCTCTCTCACTAGCTGTCTCACATCTCTCTCACTAGCTGTCTCACATCTCTCTCACTAGCTGTCTCACATCTCTCTCACTAGCTGTCTCACATCTCTCTCGCTAGCTGTCTCACATCTCTCTCGCTAGCTGTCTCACATCTCTCTCACTAGCTGTCTCACATCTCTCTCACTAGCTGTCTGACCTCTCTCTCACTAGCTGTCTCACATCTCTCTCACTAGCTGTCTCACATCTCTCTCACTAGCTGTCTCACATCTCTCTCACTAGCTGCCTCACATCTCTCTCACACTAGCTGTCTCAACTCTCTCTCACTAGCTGTCTGACATCTCTCTCACTAGCTGTCTCACCTCTCTCTCACTAGCTGTCTCACATCTCTCTCACTAGCTGTCTCACATCTCTCTCACTAGCTGCCTCACATCTCTCTCACTAGCTGTCTCACATCTCTCTCACTAGCTGTCTGCATCTCTCTCACTAGCTGTCTCACATCTCTCTCACTAGCTGTCTCACATCTCTCTCACTAGCTGTCTCACATCTCTCTCACTAGCTGTCTCACATCTCTCTCACTAGCTGTCTCACATCTCTCTCACTAGCTGTCTGACATCTCTCTCACTAGCTGTCTCACATCTCTCTCACTAGCTGTCTCACATCTCTCTCACTAGCTGTCTGACCTCTCTCTCACTAGCTGTCTCACATCTCTCTCACTAGCTGTCTCACATCTCTCTCACTAGCTGTCTCACATCTCTCTCACTAGCTGCCTCACATCTCTCTCACACTAGCTGTCTCACCTCTCTCTCACTAGCTGTCTGACATCTCTCTCACTAGCTGTCTCACCTCTCTCTCACTAGCTGTCTCACATCTCTCTCACTAGCTGTCTCACATCTCTCTCACTAGCTGCCTCACATCTCTCTCACTAGCTGTCTCACATCTCTCTCACTAGCTGTCTCACATCTCTCTCACTAGCTGCCTCACATCTCTCTCACTAGCTGTCTCACATCTCTCTCACTAGCTGTCTCACATCTCTCTCACTAGCTGTCTCACATCTCTCTCACTAGCTGTCTCACATCTCTCTCACACTAGCTGCCTCACATCTCTCTCACTAGCTGTCTCACATCTCTCTCACTAGCTGTCTGACCTCTCTCTCACTAGCTGTCTGACATCTCTCTCACTAGCTGTCTCACATCTCTCTCACTAGCTGTCTCACATCTCTCTCACTAGCTGTCTGACATCTCTCTCACTAGCTGTCTCACATCTCTCTCACTAGCTGTCTCACATCTCTCTCTCACTAGCTGCCTCACATCTCTCTCACTAGCTGTCTCACATCTCTCTCACTAGCTGTCTCACATCTCTCTCACTAGCTGTCTCACATCTCTCTCTCACTAGCTGCCTCACATCTCTCTCACTAGCTGTCTGACATCTCTCTCACTAGCTGTCTCACAGCTCTCTCACTAGCTGTCTCACATCTCTCTCACTAGCTGTCTCACATCTCTCTCACTAGCTGTCTCACATCTCTCTCACTAGCTGTCTCACATCTCTCTCACTAGCTGTCTCACATCTCTCTCACTAGCTGTCTGACATCTCTCTCACTAGCTGTCTGACATCTCTCTCACTAGCTGTCTGACCTCTCTCTCACTAGCTGTCTCACATCTCTCTCACACTAGCTGTCTCACATCTCTCTCACTAGCTGTCTCACATCTCTCTCACTAGCTGTCTCACCTCTCACTAGCTGTCTCACCTCTCACTAGCTGTCTCACATCTCTCTCACTAGCTGTCTGACCTCTCTCTCACTAGCTGTCTCACATCTCTCTCACTAGCTGTCTCACATCTCTCTCTCACTAGCTGCCTCACATCTCTCTCACTAGCTGCCTCACATCTCTCTCACTAGCTGTCTCACCTCTCTCTCACTAGCTGTCTCACCTCTCTCTCACTAGCTGTCTCACATCTCTCTCGCTAGCTGTCTCACATCTCTCTCACTAGCTGTCTGACATCTCTCTCACTAGCTGTCTCACATCTCTCTCACTAGCTGTCTCACCTCTCTCTCACTAGCTGTCTCACATCTCTCTCACTAGCTGTCTCACATCTCTCTCACTAGCTGTCTCACATCTCTCTCACTAGCTGTCTCACATCTCTCTCACTAGCTGTCTGACATCTCTCTCACTAGCTGTCTCACATCTCTCTCACTAGCTGTCTCACATCTCTCTCACTAGCTGTCTCACATCTCTCTCACTAGCTGTCTCACATCTCTCTCACTAGCTGTCTCACATCTCTCTCACTAGCTGCCTCACATCTCTCTCACTAGCTGTCTGACATCTCTCTCACTAGCTGTCTCACATCTCTCTCACTAGCTGTCTCACATCTCTCTCACACTAGCTGTCTCACATCTCTCTCACTAGCTGTCTCACATCTCTCTCACTAGCTGTCTCACATCTCTCTCACTAGCTGTCTCACATCTCTCTCACTAGCTGTCTCACATCTCTCTCACTAGCTGTCTCACATCTCTCTCACTAGCTGTCTCACATCTCTCTCACTAGCTGTCTCACCTCTCTCTCACTAGCTGTCTCACATCTCTCTCACTAGCTGTCTCACATCTCTCTCACTAGCTGTCTCACATCTCTCTCACACTAGCTGCCTCACATCTCTCTCACTAGCTGTCTCACATCTCTCTCACTAGCTGTCTCACATCTCTCTCACTAGCTGTCTCACATCTCTCTCACTAGCTGTCTGACATCTCTCTCACTAGCTGCCTCACATCTCTCTCACTAGCTGTCTGACATCTCTCTCACTAGCTGTCTCACATCTCTCTCACTAGCTGTCTCACATCTCTCTCACACTAGCTGCCTCACATCTCTCTCACTAGCTGTCTCACATCTCTCTCACTAGCTGTCTCACATCTCTCTCACACTAGCTGCCTCACATCTCTCTCACTAGCTGTCTCACATCTCTCTCACACTAGCTGCCTCACATCTCTCTCACTAGCTGTCTCACATCTCTCTCACTAGCTGTCTCACATCTCTCTCACACTAGCTGCCTCACATCTCTCTCACTAGCTGTCTGACATCTCTCTCACTAGCTGTCTCACATCTCTCTCACTAGCTGTCTCACATCTCTCTCACTAGCTGTCTCACCTCTCTCACTAGCTGTCTCACATCTCTCTCACTAGCTGTCTCACCTCTCTCACTAGCTGTCTCACATCTCTCTCACTAGCTGTCTCACATCTCTCTCACTAGCTGTCTCACCTCTCTCACTAGCTGTCTCACATCTCTCTCACTAGCTGTCTCATCTATCTCTCACTAGCTGCCTCACATCTCTCTCACACTAGCTGCCTCACATCTCTCTCACTAGCTGTCTCACATCTCTCTCACTAGCTGTCTCACCTCTCTCACTAGCTGTCTCACATCTCTCTCACTAGCTGTCTCACATCTCTCTCACTAGCTGTCTCACATCTCTCTCACTAGCTGTCTCACATCTCTCTCACACTAGCTGCCTCACATCTCTCTCACTAGCTGTCTCACATCTCTCTCACTAGCTGTCTGACATCTCTCTCACTAGCTGTCTGACCTCTCTCTCACTAGCTGTCTCACATCTCTCTCACACTAGCTGTCTCACATCTCTCTCACTAGCTGTCTCACATCTCTCTCACTAGCTGTCTCACCTCTCACTAGCTGTCTCACATCTCTCTCACTAGCTGTCTCACATCTCTCTCACTAGCTGTCTGACCTCTCTCTCACTAGCTGTCTCACATCTCTCTCACTAGCTGTCTCACATCTCTCTCTCACTAGCTGCCTCACATCTCTCTCACTAGCTGCCTCACATCTCTCTCACTAGCTGTCTCACCTCTCTCTCACTAGCTGTCTCACCTCTCTCTCACTAGCTGTCTCACATCTCTCTCGCTAGCTGTCTCACATCTCTCTCACTAGCTGTCTCACATCTCTCTCACTAGCTGTCTCACATCTCCTCACTAGCTGTCTCACCTCTCTCTCACTAGCTGTCTCACATCTCTCTCACTAGCTGTCTCACATCTCTCTCACTAGCTGTCTCACATCTCTCTCACTAGCTGTCTCACATCTCTCTCACTAGCTGTCTCACATCTCTCTCACTAGCTGTCTCACATCTCTCTCACTAGCTGTCTCACATCTCTCTCACTAGCTGTCTCACATCTCTCTCACTAGCTGTCTCACATCTCTCTCGCTAGCTGTCTCACATCTCTCTCGCTAGCTGTCTCACATCTCTCTCACTAGCTGTCTCACATCTCTCTCACTAGCTGTCTGACCTCTCTCTCACTAGCTGTCTCACATCTCTCTCACTAGCTGTCTCACATCTCTCTCACTAGCTGTCTCACATCTCTCTCACTAGCTGTCTCACATCTCTCTCACACTAGCTGTCTCAACTCTCTCTCACTAGCTGTCTGACATCTCTCTCACTAGCTGTCTCACCTCTCTCTCACTAGCTGTCTCACATCTCTCTCACTAGCTGTCTCACATCTCTCTCACTAGCTGTCTCACATCTCTCTCACTAGCTGTCTCACATCTCTCTCACTAGCTGTCTCACATCTCTCTCACTAGCTGTCTCACATCTCTCTCACTAGCTGTCCTCACATCTCTCTCACTAGCTGTCTCACATCTCTCTCACTAGCTGTCTCACATCTCTCTCACTAGCTGTCTCACATCTCTCTCACTAGCTGTCTCACATCTCTCTCACAAGCTGTCTCACATCTCTCTCACTAGCTGTCTCACATCTCTCCTCACTAGCTGTCCTCACATCTCTCTCACTAGCTGTCTCACATCTCTCTCACTAGCTGTCTCACATCTCTCACTAGCTGTCCTCACATCTCTCTCACTAGCTGTCCTCACATCTCTCTCACTAGCTGTCTCACATCTCTCTCACTAGCTGTCTCACATCTCTCTCACTAGCTGTCTCACCTCTCTCTCACTAGCTGTCTCACATCTCTCTCACTAGCTGTCTCACATCTCTCTCACTAGCTGCCTCACATCTCTCTCACTAGCTGTCTCACATCTCTCTCACTAGCTGTCTCACATCTCTCTCACTAGCTGCCTCACATCTCTCTCACTAGCTGTCTCACATCTCTCTCACTAGCTGTCTCACATCTCTCTCACTAGCTGTCTCACATCTCTCTCACTAGCTGTCTCACATCTCTCTCACACTAGCTGCCTCACATCTCTCTCACTAGCTGTCTCACATCTCTCTCACTAGCTGTCTGACCTCTCTCTCACTAGCTGTCTGACATCTCTCTCACTAGCTGTCTCACATCTCTCTCACTAGCTGTCTCACATCTCTCTCACTAGCTGTCTGACATCTCTCTCACTAGCTGTCTCACATCTCTCTCACTAGCTGTCTCACATCTCTCTCTCACTAGCTGCCTCACATCTCTCTCACTAGCTGTCTCACATCTCTCTCACTAGCTGTCTCACATCTCTCTCACTAGCTGTCTCACAGCTCTCCTCACTAGCTGCCTCACATCTCTCTCACTAGCTGTCTCACAATCTCTCTCACTAGCTGTCTGACAGTTCTCTCACTAGCTGTCTCACATCTCTCTCACTAGCTGTCTCACCTCTCTCTCACTAGCTGTCTCACATCTCTCTCACTAGCTGTCTCACATCTCTCTCACTAGCTGTCTCACATCTCTCTCACTAGCTGTCTCACCATCTCTCTCACTAGCTGCTCTCACATCTCTCTCTCACTAGCTGTCCTCACATCTCTCTCACTAGCTGTCCTCACATCCTCTCTCACTAGCTGTCTCACATCTCTCTCACTAGCTGTCTCACATCTCTCTCACTAGCTGTCTCACACTCTCTCACTAGCTGTCTCACACTCTCTCACTAGCTGTCTCACATCTCTCTCACTAGCTGTCTCACATCTCTTCTCACTAGCTGTCTCACATCTCTCTCACTAGCTGTCTCACATCCTCTCTTCACTAGCTGACCTCACATCTCTCTCACTAGCTGCCTCACATCTCTCTCCCACTAGACTGTCTCACCACTCTCTCTCACTAGCTGTCTGCACTCTCTCTCACTAGCTGTCTCTACATCTCCCTCGCTAGCTGTCCTGACATCTCTCATCACTAGCTGTATGACAATCACTCTCTCACTAGCTGTCTCCACATCTCTCTCACTAGCCTGGTCTCACCATCTCTCTCACTAGCTGGCTCACATCTCTCTCACTAGCTGTCACAACTCTCTCCCTAAGCTGTCTACACCTATCTCACTAGCTGTCTCTACATCTCCTCTCACTAGCTGTCTTCAACATCTCTCTCACTAAGCTGTCTCACATCTCCTCTCAACTACGCTGTCTCACATCTCTCTCACTAGCTGTCTCACATTCTCTCTCACCTAGCTGTCTAACAATCTCTCTCACTAAGCTGTCTCACCTCTCTCTCACTAGCTGTCACACCTCTATCACATAGCTGTCTGACATCATCTCTCACTAGCTGTCTGACATACTCTCTCACTAGCTGTCTCACATCTCTCTCACACTAGCTGTCTCACATCTCTCTCACTAGCTGTCTCACATCTCTCTCACTAGCTGTCTCGACATCTCTCTCACTAGCTGTCTCACATCTCTCTCACTAGCTGTCTCACATCTCTCTCACTAGCTGTCTCACATCTCTCTCACTAGCTGTCTCACATCTCTCTCACTAGCTGTCTCACATCTCTCTCACTAGCTGTCTCACATCTCTCTCACTAGCTGTCTCACATCTATCTCACTAGCTGTCTGACATCTCTCACACTAGCTGTCTCACATCTCTCTCACTAGCTGTCTCACATCTCTCTCCACTAGCTGTCTCACATCTCTCTCACTAGCTGTCTCACATCTCTCTCACTAGCTGTCTGACTCTCTCTCACTAGCTGTCTCACATCTCTCTCAACTAGCTGTTCACTTCCTCTCTCACTAGCTGTCTCACATCTCTCTCACTAGCTGTCTCACATCTCTCTCACACTAGCTGTCTCACATCTCTCTCCTAGCTGTCTCACATCTCTCTCACTAGCTTTGTCTCTCATCTCTCTCCACTAGCTGTCTCACATCTCTCTACACTTAGCTGTCCTCACATCTCTCGCCTCACTAGCTGTCTCAATCTCTCTACTTGCTGTCTCACACTCATCTCTCTCATAGCTGTCTCACATCTCTCTCAACTTAGCTGTCTCACATCTCTCTCACTAGCTGTCTCACATTTCTCTCACTAGCTGTCTCACATCTCTCCTCACTAGCTGTCTCACATCTCTCTCACTAGCTGTCTCAACCTCTCTCACTAGCTGTCTCACATCTCTCTCACTAGCTGTCTCACCTCTCTCTCACTAGCTGTCTCACATCTCTCTCACTAGCTGTCTCACATCTCTCTCACTAGCTGTCTCACATCCTCTCTCACTAGCTGTCTCACCTCCTCTCTACTAGCTGTCTCAATATCTACTCACTAGCTGTATCACATCTCTCTCTCACTAGCTGTCTCACATCTCCTCTCACTAGCTGTCTCACATCTCTCTCACTAGCTGTCTCACCTCTCTCACTAGCTGTCTCACATCTCTCTCACTAGCTGTCTCACATCTCTCTCACTAGCTGTCTCACATCTCTCTCACTAGCTGTCTCACATCTCTCTCACACTAGCTGCCTCACATCTCTCTCACTAGCTGTCTCACATCTCTCTCACTAGCTGTCTGACATCTCTCTCACTAGCTGTCTGACCTCTCTCTCACTAGCTGTCTCACATCTCTCTCACACTAGCTGTCTCACATCTCTCTCACTAGCTGTCTCACATCTCTCTCACTAGCTGTCTCACCTCTCACTAGCTGTCTCACATCTCTCTCACTAGCTGTCTCACATCTCTCTCACTAGCTGTCTGACCTCTCTCTCACTAGCTGTCTCACATCTCTCTCACTAGCTGTCTCACATCTCTCTCTCACTAGCTGCCTCACATCTCTCTCACTAGCTGCCTCACATCTCTCTCACTAGCTGTCTCACCTCTCTCTCACTAGCTGTCTCACCTCTCTCTCACTAGCTGTCTCACATCTCTCTCGCTAGCTGTCTCACATCTCTCTCACTAGCTGTCTGACATCTCTCTCACTAGCTGTCTCACATCTCTCTCACTAGCTGTCTCACCATCTCTCTCACTAGCTGTCTCACATCTCTCTCACTAGCTGTCTCACATCTCTCTCACTAGCTGTCTCACATCTCTCTCACTAGCTGTCTCACATCTCTCTCACTAGCTGTCTGACATCTCTCTCACTAGCTGTCTCACATCTCTCTCACTAGCTGTCTCAACATCTCTCACACTAGCTGTCTCACATCTCTCTCACTAGCTGTCTCACATCTCTCTCACTAGCTGTCCTCACATCCTCTCTACACTAGCTGTCTCACCTCTCTCTCACTAGCTGTCTGACATCTCTCTCACTAGCTGTCTCACATCTCTCTCACTAGCTGTCTCACATCTCTCTCCACTAGCTGTCTCACATCTCTCTCACTAGCTGTCTCACATCTCTCTCACTAGCTGTCTGACATCTCTCTCACTAGCTGTCTCACCATCTCTCTCACTAGCTGTCTCACATCTCTCTCACTAGCTGTCTCACATCTCTCTCACTAGCTGTCTCACATCTCTCTCACTAGCTGTCTCACATCTCTCTCACTAGCTGTCTCACATCTCTCTCCACTAGCTGCCTCACATCTCTCTCACTAGCTGTCTCACATCTCTCTCACTAGCTGTCTCACATCTCTCTCACTAGCTGTCTCACATCTCTCTCACTAGCTGTCTCACATCTCTCTCACTAGCTGCCTCACATCTCTCTCACTAGCTGTCTGACATCTCTCTCACTAGCTGTCTCACATCTCTCTCACTAGCTGTCTCACATCTCTCTCACTAGCTGTCTCACATCTCTCTCACTAGCTGTCTCACATCTCTCTCACTAGCTGTCTCACATCTCTCTCACTAGCTGTCTCACATCTCTCCTCACTAGCTGTCTCACATCTCTCTCACTAGCTGCCTCACATCTCTCTCACTAGCTGTCTCACATCTCTCTCACTAGCTGTCTCACCTCTCTCTCACTAGCTGTCTCACATCTCTCTCACCTAGCTGTCTCCACCTCTCTCACTAGCTGTCTCACATCTCTCTCACTAGCTGTCTCACATCTCTCTCACTAGCTGTCTCACCTCTCTCACTAGCTGTCTCACATCTCTCTCACTAGCCTGTCTCATCTCTCTCACTAGCTGCCTCACATCTCTCTCACACTAGCTGCCTCACATCTCTCTCACTAGCTGTCTCACATCTCTCTCACTAGCTGTCTCACCTCTCTCTCACTAGCTGTCTCACATCTCTCTCACTAGCTGTCTCACATCTCTCTCACTAGCTGTCTCACATCTCTCTCACTAGCTGTCTCACATCTCTCTCACACTAGCTGCCTCACATCTCTCTCACCTAGCTGTCTCACATCTCTCTCACTAGCTGTCTGACCTCTCTCTCACCTAGCTGTCTGACATCTCTCTCACTAGCTGTCTCACATCTCTCTCACTAGCTGTCTCACATCTCTCTCACTAGCTGTCTCACATCTCTCTCACTAGCTGTCTCACATCTCTCTCTCACTAGCTGCCTCACATCTCTCTCACTAGCTGTCTCACATCTCTCTCACTAGCTGTCTCACATCTCTCTCACTAGCTGTCTCACATCTCTCTCACTAGCTGTCTCACATCTCTCTCTCACTAGCTGCCTCACATCTCTCTCACTAGCTGTCTCACATCTCTCTCACTAGCTGTCTCACATCTCTCTCACTAGCTGTCTCACATCTCTCTCTCACTAGCTGTCTCACATCTCTCTCACTAGCTGTCACATCTCTCTCACTAGCTGCCTCACATCTCTCTCACTAGCTGTCTCACATCTCTCTCACTAGCTGTCTCACATCTCTCTCACTAGCTGTCTCACATCTCTCTCACTAGCTGTCTCACATCTCTCTCACTAGCTGTCTGACATCTCTCTCACTAGCTGTCTGACATCTCTCTCACTAGCTGTCTGACATCTCTCTCACTAGCTGTCTGACCTCTCTCTCACTAGCTGTCTCACATCTCTCTCACACTAGCTGTCTCACATCTCTCTCACTAGCTGTCTCACATCTCTCTCACTAGCTGTCTCACATCTCTCTCACTAGCTGTCTCACATCTCTCTCACTAGCTGTCTCACATCTCTCTCACTAGCTGTCTCACATCTCTCTCACTAGCTGTCTCACACCTCTCTCTCACTAGCTGCCTCACATCTCTCTCACTAGCTGACTCACATCTCTCTCACTAGCTGTCTCACCTCTCTCTCACTAGCTGTCTCACATCTCTCTCACTAGCTGTCTCACATCTCTCTCACTAGCTGTCTGACATCTCTCTCACTAGCTGTCTCACATCTCTCTCACTAGCTGTCTGACATCTCTCTCACTAGCTGCCTCACATCTCTCTCACTAGCTGTCTCACATCTCTCTCACTAGCTGTCTCACATCTCTCTCACTAGCTGTCTCACAGCTCTCTCACTAGCTGCCTCACATCTCTCTCACTAGCTGTCTCACATCTCTCTCACTAGCTGTCTCACCTCTCTCTCACTAGCTCTCTCACATCTCTCTCACTAGCTGTCTCACATCTCTCTCACTAGCTGCCTCACATCTCTCTCACTAGCTGTCTGACATCTCTCTCACTAGCTGCCTCACATCTCTCTCTCACTAGCTGTCTCACATCTCTCTCACTAGCTGTCTGACATCTCTCTCACTAGCTGTCTCACATCTCTCTCACTAGCTGTCTCACATCTCTCTCACTAGCTGTCTCACATCTCTCTCACTAGCTCTCTCACAGCTCTCTCACTAGCTGCCTCACATCTCTCTCACTAGCTGTCTGACCTCTCTCTCACTAGCTGTCTGACCTCTCTCTCACTAGCTGTCTCACATCTCTCTCACTAGCTGTCTCACATCTCTCTCACTAGCTGCCTCACATCTCTCTCTCACTAGCTGCCTCACATCTCTCTCACTAGCTGTCTCACATCTCTCTCACTAGCTGTCTGACATCTCTCTCACTAGCTGTCTCACATCTCTCTCACTAGCTGTCTGACATCTCTCTCACTAGCTGTCTCACATCTCTCTGACTAGCTGTCTCACATCTCTCTCACTAGCTGTCTCACATCTCTCACTAGCTGTCTCACATCTCTCACTAGCTGTCTGACATCTCTCTCACTAGCTGTCTCACATCTCTCTCACTAGCTGTCTCACATCTCTCTGACTAGCTGTCTCACATCTCTCACTAGCTGTCTCACATCTCTCATTAGCTGTCTCACATCTCTCTCACTAGCTGTCTCACATCTCTCTCACTAGCTGTCTCACATCTCTCTCACTAGCTGTCTCACATCTCTCTCACTAGCTGTCTCACATCTCTCTCTCACTAGCTGCCTCACATCTCTCTCACTAGCTGCCTCACATCTCTCTCACTAGCTGTCTCACATCTCTCTCACTAGCTGTCTCACATCTCTCTCACTAGCTGCCTCACATCTCTCTCACTAGCTGTCTCACCTCTCTCTCACTAGCTGTCTCACCTCTCTCTCACTAGCTGTCTCACATCTCTCTCACTAGCTGTCTCACCTCTCTCTCACTAGCTGTCTCACATCTCTCTCACTAGCTGTCTCACATCTCTCTCACTAGCTGTCTGACATCTCTCTCACTAGCTGTCTCACATCTCTCTCACTAGCTGTCTCACCTCTCTCTCACTAGCTCTCTCACAGCTCTCTCACTAGCTGCCTCACATCTCTCTCACTAGCTGTCTCACATCTCTCTCACTAGCTGTCTCACCTCTCTCTCACTAGCTCTCTCACAGCTCTCTCACTAGCTGCCTCACATCTCTCTCACTAGCTGCCTCACATCTCTCTCACTAGCTGTCTGACATCTCTCTCACTAGCTGTCACATCTCTCTCACTAGCTGTCTCACCTCTCTCTCACTAGCTGCCTCACATCTCTCTCACTAGCTGTCTCACATCTCTCTCCCTAGCTGTCTCACATCTCTCTCACTAGCTGTCTCACATCTCTCTCACTAGCTGCCTCACATCTCTCTCTCACTAGCTGCCTCACATCTCTCTCACTAGCTGCCTCACCTCTCTCTCACTAGCTGTCTCACATCTCTCTCACTAGCTGTCTCACATCTCTCTCACTAGCTGTCTGCAACTCTCTCACTAGCTGTCTGCATCTCTCTCACTAGCTGTCTGCATCTCTCTCACTAGCTGTCTCACATCTCTCTCACTAGCTGTCTCACATCTCTCTCACTAGCTGTCTGACATCTCTCTCACTAGCTGCCTCACATCTCTCTCTCACTAGCTGCCTCACATCTCTCTCACTAGCTGTCTCACATCTCTCTCACTAGCTGTCTGACATCTCTCTCACTAGCTGTCTCACATCTCTCTCACTAGCTGTCTGACATCTCTCTCACTAGCTGTCTGACATCTCTCTCACTAGCTGTCTCACATCTCTCTCACTAGCTGTCTCACATCTCTCTCACTAGCTGTCTCACATCTCTCTCACTAGCTGTCTCACCTCTCACTAGCTGTCTCACCTCTCACTAGCTGTCTCACATCTCTCTCACTAGCTGTCTCACATCTCTCTCACTAGCTGTCTCACATCTCTCTCACTAGCTGTCTCACATCTCTCTCACTAGCTGTCTCACATCTCTCTCACCAGCTGTCTGACATCTCTCTCACTAGCTGTCTCACCTCTCTCTCACTAGCTGTCTCACATCTCTCTCACTAGCTGTCTGACATCTCTCTCACTAGCTGTCTGACATCTCTCTCACTAGCTGTCTCACATCTCTCTCACTAGCTGTCTCACCTCTCTCTCACTAGCTGTCTCACATCTCTCTCACTAGCTGTCTGACATCTCTCTCACTAGCTGTCTCACATCTCTCTCACTAGCTGTCTCACATCTCTCTCACTAGCTGCCTCACATCTCTCTCACTAGCTGTCTCACATCTCTCTCACTAGCTGTCTCACATCTCTCTCACACTAGCTGTCTGACATCTCTCTCACTAGCTGTCTCACATCTCTCTCACTAGCTGTCTCACATCTCTCTCACTAGCTGTCTCACAGCTCTCTCACTAGCTGTCTCACATCTCTCTCACACTAGCTGTCTCACATCTCTCTCACTAGCTGTCTCACAGCTCTCTCACTAGCTGTCTCACATCTCTCTCACTAGCTGTCTCACATCTCTCTCACTAGCTGTCTCACAGCTCTCTCACTAGCTGTCTGACATCTCTCTCACTAGCTGTCTGACATCTCTCTCACTAGCTGTCTCACATCTCTCTCACTAGCTGTCTCACATCTCTCTCACTAGCTGTCTCACATCTCTCTCACACTAGCTGTCTGACATCTCTCTCACTAGCTGTCTCACATCTCTCTCACACTAGCTGTCTCACATCTCTCTCACTAGCTGTCTCACAGCTCTCTCACTAGCTGTCTCACATCTCTCTCACACTAGCTGTCTCACATCTCTCTCACTAGCTGTCTCACAGGTCTCTCACTAGCTGTCTCACATCTCTCTCACTAGCTGTCTCACATCTCTCTCACTAGCTGTCTCACAGCTCTCTCACTAGCTGTCTCACATCTCTCTCACTAGCTGTCTCACAGCTCTCTCACTAGCTGTCTCACAGCTCTCTCACTAGCTGTCTCACATCTCTCTCTCACTAGCTGTCTCACAGCTCTCTCACTAGCTGTCTCACACCTCTCTTACTAGTTGTCTCACATCTCTCTCACTATCTGTCTCACATCTCTCTCACTAGCTGTCTCACATCTCTCTCACTAGCTGTCTCACAGCTCTCTCACTAGCTGTCTCACACCTCTCTTACTAGCTGTCTCAAATCTCTCTCACTAGCTGTCTCACATCTCTCTCACTAGCTGTCTCACATCTCTCTCACTAGCTGTCTCACATCTCTCTCATTAGCTTTCTCACAGCTCTCTCACCTGGGGCCCGATCCGATATGCAGCGTCGCCCGCAAAAGCTGGCAATGCCGAATTTTGCGCGGCTTTGATATCCTATATACGGCGTAACATAGAAGTTACGCTCGTATATTTCTGCCTTCGCCCGTAGTTTTTTGGGCCATAGGCAGGTATACCAAACCCGGTCAGTTTGGTATCCAATATACAGCGTAAGGACTTACGTGGCGAAAATGGAGAAATCTTACTCCATTTTCACCTCGCCACAAAATGCAGCCGTAGTAAGCCTTATGCTGTCTATTGGAGCCCCGTAACTCCCTAAACTAGCTGCTAAATAAAACCTAACGCATGCGCAATGTCTATCTACCTGTCAACCACGATCCCCCGCCGCAATCCCTAATAAATTATTTAACCCCTAAACACCGCTCCCGGACCCCGCCGCCACCTACATTAAAAGTATAACCCCCTAATGTGATCCCCCTACACCGTCGCCAGCTACATTACCTACCCCCTAATGTGAGCCCCTTACACCGCCGCCACCTACATTACCTACCCCCTAATGTGAGCCCCCTACACCGCCGCCACCTACATTAACTACCCCCTAATGTGAGCTCCTACCCCGCCGCCAGCTATATTAAAATTATTAACCCCTAATTTAATCCCTCTACACCGCCGCCAGCTATATTAATTACATTAACCCCTAATTTAGTCCCCCTATACCGCCGCCAGCTATATTAAATTAATTAACCCCTAATCTAATCCCCCTACACCGCCGCCAGCTATATTAAATAGATTAACCCCTAATCTAATCCCCCTACACCGCCGCCAGCTATATTAACTATATTAACCCTAATTATATTAGGGTTAATATAGTTAATATAGTTATTATATTATATAAATTAACTATATTAACCCTAATTATATTAGGGTTAATATAGTTAATATCTTTATTATATTATATATATATTAAGTATAATAACCCTATCTAACTCTAACATCCCTAACTAAATTCTTATTAAAATAAATCAAATTAATATTAATATTATTAATTAAAATATTCCTATTTAAATCTAAATACTTACCTATAAAATAAACCCTAAGATAGCTACAATGTAATTAATAATTACATTGTAGCTATTTTAGGGTTTATATTTAGTTTACAGGTAACTTGGTATTTATTTTAACTAGGTACAACAGCTATTAAAAAGTTAATAACTATTTAATAGCTACCTAGTTAAAATAATTATCAATTTACCTGTAAAAGAAATCCTAACCTAAGTTACAAATACACCTAGACTATCAATAAATTAAATAAACTACAAATATCTAAACTAAAATACAATTAAATAAACTAAACTAAATTACAAAAAAAACAAACACTAAATTACAAAAAATAAAAAAAGATTACAAGATTTTTAAGCTAATTACACCTATTCTAAGCCCTCTAATAAAATAATAAAGCCCCCCAAAATAAAAAAAATTCAAGTTCGGATTGAACTTGAATCTGATTGGCTGATTCAATCAGACAATCAGATTTTTCTACCTTAATTCCAGTTGGCTGATAGAATCCTATCAGCCAATCGGAATTCGACGGATGCCATCTTGGATGACGTCATTTAAAGGAACCTCGTTCGTCGGGAAGTCGTCGTGCTGGATGGATGTTCCGCGTCGGAGGAGCGAAGAAAGAAGATTGAAGATGCCGCTTGGAAGAAAACTTCGCCCCAATGGAGGACCTCTTCTCTGCTGCTTGATTGAAGACATCGCTGGATGGAAGACTTCTTCTTTGCCGCTTGGATGAAGACATCGCCGGATGGAAGACTTCTTCTCTGCCGCTTGATTGAAGAAATCGCCCGGATCGGATGAGGAGTTCTGCCCGGCTGGGTGAAGACAAGGTAGGGAGATCTTCAGGGGGGTAGTGTTAGGTTTATTTAAGGGGGGTTTGGGTTAGAGTAGGGGTATGTGGGTGGTGGGTTGTAATGTTGGGGGGTGGTATTGTGGTTTTTTTTTACAGGCAAAAGAGCTGATTTCTTTCAGGCATGCCCCGCAAAAAGCCCTTTTAAGGGCTGGTAAGGTAATAGAGCTGTTAACTTTTGTATTTTAGAATAGTGTAGGGACATTTTTTTATTTTGGGGGGCTTTATTATTTTATTAGGGGGCTTAGAATAGGTGTAATTAGCTTAAAAATCTTTTTTTATTATTTGTAATGTAGTGTTTTTTTTTTTTGTAATTTAGTTTAGTTTATTGTATTTTAGTTTAGATATTTGTATTTTTTTAAATTTATTGATAGTGTAGGTCTATTTGTAACTTAGGTTAGGATTTATTTTACAGGTAAATTGGTAATTATTTTAACTAGGTAGCTATTAAATAGTTATTAACTATTTAATAGCTATTGTACCTAGTTAAAATAAATACCAAGTTACCTGTAAACTAAACATAAACCCTAAAATAGCTACAATGTAATTATTAATTACATTGTAGCTATCTTAGGCCTAGATTTAGAGTTTGGCGGTAGCCGTGAAAACCAGCGTTAGAGGCTCCTAACGCTGGTTTTAGGCTACCGCCGGTATTTGGAGTCAGTCAGGAAAGGGTCTAACGCTCACTTTTCAGCCGCGACTTTTCCATACCGCAGATCCCCTTACGTCAATTGCGTATCCTATCTTTTCAATGGGATCTTCCTAACGCCGGTATTTAGAGTCGTGGCTGAAGTGAGCGTTAGAAATCTAACGACAAAACTTCAGCCGCAGAAAAAAGTCAGTAGTTAAGAGCTTTCTGGGCTAACGCCGGTTTATAAAGCTCTTAACTACTGTGCTCTAAAGTACACTAACAACCATAAACTACCTATGTACCCCTAAACCGAGGCCCCCCCACATCGCCGCCACTCGATTAAATTTTTTTAACCCCTAATCTGCCGACCGCCACCTACGTTATCCTTATGTACCCCTAATCTGCTGCCCCTAACACCGCCGACCCCTGTATTATATTTATTAACCCCTAACCTACCCTCCACAACGTCGCCGCCAGCTACCTACAATAATTAACCCCTAATCTGCCGACCGCCACCTACGTTATCCTTATGTACCCCTAATCTGCTGCCCCTAACACCGCCGACCCCTATATTATATTTATAAACCCCAAATCTGCCCCCCCCAACGTCGCCTCCACCTGCCTACACTTATTAACCCCTAATCTGCCGAGCGGACCGCACCGCTATTATAATAAAGTTATTAACCCCTAATCCGCCTCACTAACCCTATAATAAATAGTATTAACCCCTAATCTGCCCTCCCTAACATCGCCGACACCTAACTTCAAACATTAACCCCTAATCTGCCGACTGGAGCTCACCGCTATTCTAATAAATGTATTAACCCCTAAAGCTAAGTCTAACCCTAACACTAACACCCCCCTAAGTTAAATATAATTTAAATCTAACGAAATAAATTAACTCTTATTAAATAAATTATTCCTATTTAAAGCTTAATACTTACCTGTAAAATAAATCCTAATATAGCTACAATATAAATTATAATTATATTATAGCTATTTTAGGATTTATATTTATTTTACAGGTAACTTTGTATTTATTTTAACCAGGTACAATAGCTATTAAATAGTTAAGAACTATTTAATAGCTAAAATAGTTAAAATAATTACAAAATTACCTGTATAAATAAATCCTAACCTAAGTTACAATTAAACCTAACACTACACTATCAATAAATTAATTAAATAAAATACCTACAATTACCTACAATTAAACCTAACACTACACTATCAATAAATTAATTAAATACAATATCTACAAATAAATACAATGAAATAAACTAACTAAAGTACAAAAAATAAAAAAGAACTAAGTTACAAAAAATAAAAAAATATTTACAAACAGAAAAATATTACAACAATTTTAAACTAATTACACCTACTCTAAGCCCCCTAATAAAATAACAAAGACCCCCAAAATAAAAAAAATGCCCTACCCTATTCTAAATTACTAAAGTTCAAAGCTCTTTTACCTTACCAGCCCTGAACAGGGCCCTTTGCGGGGCATGCCCCAAAGAATTCAGCTCTTTTGCCTGTAAAAAAAACACATACAATACCCCCCCCCAACATTACAACCCACCACCCAAATACCCCTAATCTAACCCAAACCCCCCTTAAATAAACCTAGCACTAAGCCCCTGAAGATCTTCCTACCTTATCTTCACCATACCAGGTTCACCGATCGATCCAGAAGAGCTCCTCCGATGTCCTGATCCAAGCCCAAGCGGGGGGCTGAAGATGTCCATGATCCGGCTGAAGTCATCATCCAAGGGGGAGCTGAAGAGGTCCATGATCCGGCTGAAGTCTTCTATCAACGGCATCTTCAATCTTCTTTCTTCCGGATCCATCTTGCAGACCTCCGACGCGGAACATCCTGCTGGCCCGACGGACTACCGACGAATGAAGGCTCCTTTAAGGGACGTCATCCAAGATGGCGTCCCTCGAATTCCGATTGGCTGATAGGATTCTATCAGCCAATCGGAATTAAGGTAGGAAAATTCTGATTGGCTGATGGAATCAGCCAATCAGAATCAAGTTCAATCTATTGGCTGATCGGAACTGATAGAATCCTATCAGCCAATCGGAATTCGAGGGACGCCATCTTGGATGACGTCCCTTAAAGGAGCCTTCATTCGTCGGTAGTCCGTCGGGCCAGCAGGAAGTTCCGCGTCGGAGGTCTGCAAGATGGATCCGGAAGAAAGAAGATTGAAGATGCCGTTGATAGAAGACTTCAGCCGGATCATGGACCTCTTCAGCTCCCGCTTGGATGATGACTTCAGCCGGATCATGGACATCTTCAGCCCACCGCTTGGGCTTGGATCAGGACATCGGAGGAGCTCTTCTGGATCGATCGGTGAACCTGGTATGGTGAAGAAAAGGTAGGAAGATCTTCAGGGGCTTAGTGTTAGGTTTATTTAAGGGGGGTTTGGGTTAGATTAGGGGTATGTGGGTGGTGGGTTGTAATGTTGGGGGGGGGGGTATTGTATGTGTTTTTTTGGGCCCTGTTCAGGGCTGGTAAGGTAAAAGAGCTTTGAACTTTAGTAATTTAGAATAGGGTAGGGCATTTTTTTTATTTTGGGAGTCTTTGTTATTTTATTAGGGGGCTTAGAGTAGGTGTAATTAGTTTAAAATTGTTGTAATATTTTTCTGATGTTTGTAAATATTTTTTTATTTTTTGTAACTTAGTTCTTTTTTATTTTTTGTACTTTAGTTTATTTCATTGTATTTATTTGTAGATATTGTATTTAATTAATTTATTGATAGTGTAGTGTTAGGTTTAATTGTAGGTAATTGTAGGTATTTTATTTAATTAATTTATTGATAGTGTAGTGTTAGGTTTAATTGTAACTTAGGTTAGGATTTATTTTACAGGTAATTTTGTAATTATTTGAACTATTTTAGCTATTAAATAGTTCTTAACTATTTAATAGCTATTGTACCTGGTTAAAATAAATACAAAGTTACCTGTAAAATAAATATAAATCCTAAAATAGCTATAATATAAATATAATTTATATTGTAGCTATATTAGGATTTATTTTACAGGTAAGTAGTTAGCTTTAAATAGGAATAATTTATTTAATAAGAGTTAATTTATTTCGTTAGATTTAAATTATATTTAACTTAGGGGGGTGTTAGGGTTAGACTTAGCTTTAGGGGTTAATACATTTATTAGAATAGCGGTGAGCTCCAGTCGGCAGATTAGGGGTTAATGTTTGAAGTTAGGTGTTGGCGATGTTAGGGAGGGCAGATTAGGGGTTAATACTATTTATTATAGGGTTAGTAAGGCGGATTAGGGGTTAATAACTTTATTATAATAGCGGTGTGGTCCGCTCAGCAGATTAGGGGTTAATAAGTGTAGGCAGGTGGAGGCGACGTTGTGGGGGGCAGATTAGGGGTTAATAAATATAATATAGGGGTCGGCGGTGTTAGGGGCAGCAGATTAGGGGTACATAGGGATAATGTAAGTAGCGGCGGTTTACGGAGCGGCAGATTAGGGGTTAATAATAATATGCAGGGGTCAGCGATAGCGGGGGTGGCAGAATAGGGGTTAATAAGTGTAAGGTTAGGGGTGTTTAGACTCGGGGTACATGTTAGGGTGTTAGGTGCAGACGTAGGAAGTGTTTCCCCATAGACAACAATGGGGCTGCGTTAGGAGCTGAACGCGGCTTTTTTGCAGGTGTTAGGTTTTTTTTCAGCTCAAACTGCCCCATTGTTTTCTATGGGGGAATCATGCACGAGCAAGTTTTTGAGGCTGGCCGCGTCCGTAAGCAACTCTGGTATCGAGAGTTGCAGTGGCGTTAAATATGCCTGTACGCTCCTTTTTTGGAGCCTAACGCAGCCATTCTGTGAACTCTCAATACCAGAGTTATTTAAAAGGTGCGGCCAGAAAAAAGCCAGCGTTAGCTACGTGGGTCGTTACCGACAAAACTCTAAATCTAGCCGTTAGGGTTTATTTTATAGGTAAGTATTTAGATTTAATATTAATATTAATTAGATTTATTTTAATAAGAATTTAGTTAGGGATGTTAGAGTTAGATAGGGTTATTATACTTAATATATATATAATATAATAACTATATTAACTATATTAACCCTAGTTTCTAAAGTGCCGTAAGTCACTGGCGACTCCAGAAATTAGTACTTACGCAGATTTCTGGACATCGCTGGTTTATCAGACTTACGGCACTTTAGCATCTGACGGCGCCGTATATAGGATAGCTCGAGTTGCAAGCTGAAACTACGGGCGGCGGGGGTTCCCTCGCTTGTGCCTCAAACTACAATCTTTATCGGATCGCGCCCTAGCTGTCTCACATCTCTCTCACTAGCTGTCTCACATCTCTCTCACTAGCTGTCTCACATCTCTCAAACATTGACTGTCTCCCACTTACTGTTTACAAATGTTTGATCGATCTGATTCATGAAAGAAAAAATGTGGGTTTCGTATCCCTTTAATTTTACAGACAGGTATAATATTCTCATTGTATTCCTGTAGTAATAATATTATAGGTAAAGGTATCTGCCATATATGAAAAATCAGGCTTTCTAAAATGTAAATAGTTTTGTTTTAGTGAGATTGCACACTGCCTGCATATGAATACTAAACACAAAAATCTAATGATCACCGTTCAATTGCCATTTATTGGTTAATAAGGCTGACCAATCAGGATTGTCAACAATAAAGCCATACACTTCTGTAATCTGTTAATATGCAATTTCTGATTGGCTGCTCATATCATGAGGGAAATGATCTGAGTTAAGCTTGTGGTTTTATTGTGCTAAACAATAGCATGGACAATGTTTTATTTCAGTGAACATGATACATATAATATTAATACACTAATTCTCATGTCCCTATCATTAACTATGAATACTGCAGTACTGACTTGTTTGATAGAGTTGGTTTCCTAATACCCAGCACATGGTCTTTCATCTCCTGTGTATTGCAGTCAACTGTTCTTTGATACTGGTTTATAAATCAGCAGAACTACTCCCCTAATGCATCTTTCAGAGATGGGGCAGGAATTAGCAGGGTCATTTGTTAAACGTGAGTGGATTTGTCTCCCTCCCAGCTGTGGTGTTTGCACGCTATAGTAACATGTACCAAAGCACTCATCCATCTCAATCCTCTGTATGACACCGGCTCTGCTTCCTCTCCCAGAGAAATGTCCACTTAACCAGAAGCGCTTCATAAGGAAGCCAGCTGCCAATTACATGGGATTGTGATAGATGGAACGGCCAGTTCTGAGAAAGCAATGTTACAGTGTAAGAACTGAATGCTCATTATTGTAGGTGCTTACAGCAATATAATGTTTATGCTGTTCATTTTACTGCTAAGCTCTGGCTTAGAAATAATAAAAAACTCAATTTTGCTGTTTGTCATTTTGTTGTTGTTGTTGATCTGACTGTGGTGATCTAATAGAGGAGTAATGTCATCTGGACATCTACATAGGACTGAAAGCAAAGGGGCACCTCATCTCAGAAGGGCAGTGCTCTGGTCAAGTCATTGGGGCCGATTTACCAAATGGCGGGCGGACATGATTCGCTGGTGAACTGCTTGTGCAATGCCGCCCCCTGCAGATTGGCGGCTCGTGCGGAAACAGGGCATCAAGGGTCATTCTACCCTTGATGAATCGGCTCCATAGAGTTGTGTAATATTGTCCCTGTATTCTAACATTTATCCTCCTGTACATTACCCTGCACAGACACTGCATTTGCTTTAAAGTAAGCAGAAATCAGGGAGTTATTCTTCTTCTGATATTGAAAGATATAAAACGCAGGGCGTGAGGGTTTCCAGGACTGCAGCAATTTAGCGCTAAAGCAAAACAGTCCTGCAATTTTTGGGATTTCAAAAGCACACAACATTTTCCAGTGTTATTATGTATTGCACTTAACCCCTTAACGACGCATGTCGTACAGGGTACGTCGCACACAACCTGGTGTTAAAAGACCAGCGACGTACCCTGTACGACATTAGGGGTTTAAAGCGTCTGGAAGCGATCCTGCTTCCAGCCGCTTTCCGGTTATTGCAGTGATGCCTCGATATCGAGGCATCCTGCAATAACACCCCTTGGCCATCCGATGCAGAGAGAGCCACTCTGTGGCCCTCTCTGCACTGGACATCGGTGGCCGGTATCGTTGGTGGGTGGGAGCAGACTTGGGAGGCGGGTGGGCGGCCATCGATGGGCCGGGTAATGTAGAGGGGGGCGGGATCGGGGGCGGGGCCGATGGGGGCGCGCACGCGTGCACGGGAGGCGGCGGGCGCGTGCACGGGGCAGAAGCGGGTGGGAACCGCTACACTACAGAAACGTTTTAGTTATAAAAGTAAGATAAAGGGTTATTTAAATTTTTAAAAAAAACAATCAAAGGTGTCTAGGAGGGGGTGGGGGGTTGGTCTTTGGTGTGGGGGGGAGCTACACTACAGAAAAGGGGAAAAAAATAAAAAAAAGCAACAATTTTATTCTAAACTGGGTACTGGCAGACAGCTGTCAGTACCCAAGATGGCGCCCATTAAGGCAGAGGGGGAGGGTTAGAGAGATGTTTGGTAGGGGATCAGTCAGGTTGGGGGCTAAGGGGGGTCCTACACAGCAGCATATGTAAATATGCTTTAAAAAAAAAAAAAAAAAAAGCCTAAATATACCTTTTATTTTAGTACTGGCAGAGTTTCTGCCAGTACTTAAGATGGCAGGGACAATTGTGGGGTGGGGGAGGGAAGAGAGCTGTTTGAGAGGGATCAGGGGGTCTGATGTTTCAGGTGGGAGGCTGAGCTCTACACTAAAGCTAAAATTAACCCTGCAAGCTCCCTACAAGCTACCTAATTAACCCCTTCACTGCTAGCCATAATACACGTGTGATGCGCAGCGGCATTTAGTGGCCTTCTAAGTACCAAAAAGCAACGCCAAAGCCATATATGTCTGCTATAAATGAGTAAGAGGAAAATTACAGCTAAACACAAACACCGCAAAAATTTAAAAATAGCCTTGGTCCCAAACGGACAGAAAATGGAAAAGTGCTGTGGTCATTAAGGGGTTAAGCACAACACATAACTTGCCACTCGTAATATAAGTGATAAGAGCTAACCCTGCTCTATCAATTTAAAGTATAGGGTGGGACACAAATGTTGGCTATGTTAAAGGGACACTGTACCCAAATTTTTTCTTTCATGATTCAGATTGAGCGTGACATTTTAAGCAACTTTCTAATTTATTCCTATTATCAAATTTTCTTCATTCTCTTGGTATCTTTATTTGAAAAGCAAGAATGTAAGTTTAGATGCCTGCCCATTTTTGGTGAACAACCTGGGTTGTCCTTGCTGATTGGTGGATAAATTCATCCACCAATAAAAAAGTGCTGTCCAGAGTACTGAAACAAAAAAAAAAGCTTAGATGCCTTCTTTTTCAAATAATGATAGCAAGAGAACGAAGAAAAATTGATTATAGGAGTAAATTAGAAAGTTGCTTAAAATCGCAAAAGAAAAAAATTTGGGTTCAGTGTCCCTTTAACATTCTCTGGTAAATCCTTTTTACCATTCAACATATGTCTTTTACCAAGAGTTCTCAGTGACTCTTGAGTGGTACTTTATCTATGTGTTTATTCTCTTTAGAGTGGGTTAAATACATTAAACTCCACTGCTAGTTGTGCAAACACTACATGCCCTAATGAATTAGAGCATGCTCATTTTCCACTGTCCCTTTAACTAATTTTATCACATCCGGACTGAAATCAAATTACGCAGCAAAGACAGAATTCTTTGCACGATCCGTTTTATCTTGTTCCCTGAGAAGTTGTAAAATTCAGAATAAAAAGTATGTGAATGAGCTCTTGTTAGGGAAATAAAAAACAAATAATATGTGCAGAGTTTTCTTTCTTTTTCATATAAAACATTCTGCACAAAAAACAAAACAAAGATTAAAAAAGTAGCTGAAATGTTGTTTTAATTCAGAGATGTTTGATTTATTTTATTTTTGAATAAACTTGTGTTGTTAAAGCAATTAGCTATAATGTAACATTTTCCTGCTTCAGAGATTGAACAAGTTAAAAAAAAGCACTGTGGGATAATTGGTGGTTTTTATATTAAAATTAAGACGAGTTAGCCTGAGGTTAGGGATTAATGACGACTATAAAAGAAAATTGAGGCAGATTATAAACTTGTTTTCATATTTTTAAGAGCCCGGACAGGTTCAGCAGACAAAAATATTAGCAAATTACAGCCGTGATAAAGCAACAACAAGAGAATCAAGCAGTTAATTGCGGTTTGTATAATGTGAAACATGTGCAGCAATATACTTAGCCACTTACAATGGAAAATAAAATGTACTTTAGCCAGGATTTGAGAGAGAAGCTTTCAATAATTAGAAACATATTTTCTTTCCTAAGATATGGTGAGTCCACGGCATCAATTACTAGTGGGAATATCACTCCTGGCCAGCAGGAGGAGCCAAAGAGCACCACAGCAAAGCTGTTAAATGTAATTTCCCTTACCCAAAACCCCCAGTCAATATCTTTGCCTTTGGTGCAAGGAGGAGGTAAAGTTTTGGTGTCTGAAGAAAATTGATTTATTTTCACTTCAATCAAGATTTTATTATTTTAAAATCCAGAGTAGGTTTGCTCTGATCTTTCCTCTCAAGATTGGGTATAGCCGCACTCCACGTTAGTTTTTTCAGTAGGGCAGTGGTGGCTTTTAAGCAGTTAGGAAAAGGCAGCGAAGGATGTTGCTGCCCTGGTATAGAAAGCCAGAGTAGGTTTACTCTGATCCTTTCTGTATTTCACAGTAAGGAGAGTGGCATCCTTTCATACCGAGTGAGCTGTCGTCCTGCCGGGCAGCTAGATGCAGGTAAGTGCCTTTTGTCTTCTGGGGATAGGAGGCTGGCACTAAAGGGGTTAAAGACCCTCTGCAGTTAATATGGGACATTAAATCTTTATTAAGGATTATTCTGGCAGTGGGCAGGCACTCTACATGGGCATGAGTGAAGACTTAGTGGTTAATCTCCTTTCAGGCATGGAAAGGGTTAACTCGCTTTTGGGGGCTAACAACTTACTTTATTATGTTTAACTTAGACCTCTGTTTATTGTGTTTAGGAAATTATTTTTACTTAACCCTTTAAGGACACAGCTTTCAGTTTGCTCAATTGTTTTATGACGGAAAAAATCCGTCATATGTCCTTAAGAGGTTCTCCCTTTAAAAGTGACAGGCTTGTTATTGTAGGAAAAGCGCGCTTTTTCAATTTCAGCGCCATTCCTATGGAGTGAGTGTGACATTTCCTCCGTTTGTTAACGGTGAAACGGAGCGGTGTCTTTTAATCATTTGCCTGCCTTTTCTTGTGTAGAAGCGGAGTTTACTAATCTCTTAGGTAGGATGTTTTCTCATTTCAATGCTGCTTACTACATTCTTTTGTTAAACTGCACTTCATCCCATGCCGTTTTAAGCTCTTCTCAAGTCTGGGTTGTCTCCTTCTCTGTTTAGAGAAATGGAGCAGAGTTTGTTCGTGTTCATAATGGGCTATCTTCTCTGCAGTGCATAGAGAGGCGCCCTGATAAAAATAAAAGAGCTGAATTTTTAAAGCCATGGCTTAAAGGGCAGAGGCTCTGCATTTTAATTACTTCTATTAGCGATTGCTGTTCAGATTTTTCTTAAAGTGACATAATTTATACATTTGTCAAATTTTCCTTGTATGCCCTTTTTGTTGCTGATCAGCGGTAGTTATAAAACACACTGCTTACTATATCCTTTGGTTAAAGGGACACTGAACCCAACTTTTTTATTTTGCAATTCAGATAGAGCATGCGATTTTAAGCAACTTTCTAATGTACTACTATTGTGGGAGTGTAGCCAAATTGTTACTACCTGAATAAATCTTTTATTACTAAGTTGTTCACTCAGACCCAGCCTCTGTTAGGTTAGGCGCTTTGGCTACACTCCCACTATTATACTACTGCCGTTTGACAGCTAGGTGTCAATCATCCGAAGCTAAAGAGTCTATCGTCAGCAGGCGCTACGTGTACACCTCTGCATAATTTACTACTATTATCAATTTTTCTTCCTTCTCTTGCTATCTTTATTTGAAAAAGAAGGCATCTAAGCTAAGGAGCCAGCCAATTTTTGGTTCAGACCCTGGACAGCACTTGTTTATTGGTGGGTGAATTTATCCACCAATCAGCAAGAACAACCCAGGTTGTTTAAAAAATGGGCCGGCATCTAAACTTACATTCTTGCTTTTCAAATAAAGATACCAAGAGAATAAAGAAAATTTGATATTAGGAGTAAATTAGAAAGTTGCTTAAAATTGCATGCTCTACCTGAATCACAAAAGAAAAAAATTGCCACAGTTTTCTCCTTAAACATCCCAAGCCTCTGTGGTGTCAAATGCAGTGCCCTGCGGTTCCTCTCAATCTCCTGAAGGAGTGTATTTGCCTACAGATTTTGCAACTCAGATATCCTCTGTGGTGTCTGCGACTTTCCGATTCTACAGGGAAATCGCAAGAGGACATTGGAAGATTCAGATAGTAAGGCTCCTCATTCTGCTACACAGGTTGCTCTCTCTCATAAGTCTGGTGAGAATTCGCCGGTAGCTTCTGTGGGTAAAAGCTCAGATTCGGACAGTATAATTCCTTCATCTGATGCTGAAGTAGTCTCCTTCAGATGTATGCTTGCACACCTCGTATACTGTTAAAGGAGGTTTTGGCTACTTGGACGACATTGATACCCCTGTTGCGTCAACCTTTGAAAGTTTTTGTGAACTTTATCATTTCTAGGTTGTTTCTTCCTATGAGAAAGTGTTTCTAGACGTGCTTTGGGTATTTTCTCAGGATTAGGAGAAGCTAGGGATACCGCTCCATGTCTCCCGTCCTCTAAAGGATTTTCCTGTCACTGACTCCATTAAAATGCACGGTGCTCTAAGTAGAGGGGAGCTTTTCTACTATGACTTAGAGAACTTTAATCCCTATGAAGGGTAGCTGCTCCTTTACGGATCTATGGATAAGAAGCTGGAGGTTAGTTGCTCATTTGAGCAATGCCTTGTCTTATTTACACTTGCTGTGCTAGTCCGCTGGGCATTGTGGCTGAAATTGGTCAGCTAAGAAGCCTACCTGTGGCTTAATGGTACAGCCTAGGCTTTATAGTTCTGCAATTGCAGGTTTAATACTCAAAATCCACGCTTCTGATGTTTTTTCCTTTCAAGGATGAGACCTTGTTTGGACTTGGTCTGGAGGTGAAAGAAGGTTTTTGTTACCTCACGTCAAAAGAGTAAGACTAAAATAAGTTTTTCCTTTTCCTCTTTCTGCAGGGTCAGTCATGTCTTCTGGAGTCCAATCTAGGATTTCCTCCCAAGGGCTGATTTCTCCTTCTGTTTATCTGCAATCCAGGTATGATGAGGCATTTCCTGAACTGGGTTCGGGACCTTTCTCTCTGGGAGTGATAGTTACTGTCCCAGTCTGGGAACGGAATCTAGGTATTTACTTCACGTTTCTCAGGTTCTGTCCTTCAAGTAGTATCCATTCTCCTTTGGTTCAAGAGGGCCTGTTCCTAACGAACATAGACCTGAAGAATGTGTATTTATTGTTCCCATGATTCGGGATCTTCTCAAGTTTCTAAGTTTTATCATCCTAGAAAGACTTTTAGGTCTTGGGGTATTGCAAGGGTGCTTTTCTGACAATATTTGGTTCAGGTGTCATTCTTCCTTCGAGCATACTCTCTTTCAAGAGATCTTGTCCAATCTACTTTCCCATGGATGGGAAATTAATCTACAAGGGTGATTTATTTGGGGACCTTAATAGATTCTCTATCTAGGAGAAGATTTCTAACAGAGGTCAGATAACCAAGGATTTATTTTTTCCTCTCTCTGCAGTCTGCTGTCCGGCCGACAGCAAGCTCTAGTGATCCGGTAGATAGCTTAGCCATCTTGTAATCAGAAGGTTGGGAGTTTGGATCTAGCTGCAGTTGATTTTACCTTTACCTTTTTTTAATAACTTTATTTATAGTAATAAGATCCATTACATGATAAATTAGAGCAATGCCGTGTTGCATATATAAAGGGGGTATTAATTGCAATACACTGCAACCTATAAAATTCACTATATTAACCAATCACTGAACTGAGACTGCAATAGGGGAAAACAGATTACTTCTTAGCACTATCTACTGAGCCAGACATTTAAGAGCTAACACTTCATAGATCTACAGTGTACCTACATCTCACAATTGGGTGGTGTCATTTACAACTCTCCTGGGAAGATTGGGATCAGTGTCTAAAGTGCCTTATGCTGGTGCTGCTGAAACAAAAACAGGAGCGCTTTTTGAAATATTTTACTACTGCTGCACTGCTCTCTCTCCCCTCCATTTCCTGCTAGCCTAACAGTTAGCAGGTCATATCCCACATCCCCTGCCCGACTTCGTCCAGTGGGGACATTCTCCCTGGGGTAGAGAGAGTACTCCTATTATTCTATTCTGCCAGAGACAGCTATTATAAATTCTCCTTTGTGTGATTGGAAGGGTATGAGAAAGAGACATTAACTATGGAGTAGCTGATTGCAGGAGGGTATGCTGAAACGGCCTGATATGATTGCCTTGAGTTAGCCCAAGAACTATTACTACATTGTCTATAACACAAACATCACCTGCTTGCTTCTATGATATGGAGGCAAAATCTGCAAAAATGCACCTAAAGATGTGAATGGCAATGAATTGAAAATAAAACAAATGGTAAACCTAAATGAGTGAGTGAAGACAACGAATTAACAGATGTTATAATCCATTTTGGAGCTACTAGCAGAGGTCCTGGCAGCAAAAGGTCTTTGGAAGGGAGTAGCGTGGGAGCTTAAACTTATCTGCTAAAACAACTTTATCTTCAACCCATAACTAGCGCAGTGTAGTGGAACTACAGCAATAGCCACCATGGCCACAAGGAAAGGGTCCAAAGGTGACAAAGGACTGAAATCTTTATCGGTAGATACCTTTTTCAAAACTTCCAAGGCCCCTAAATCTCAAGAGCATGGGTTGGCGGAAACTGAGGAAGATATGGAATCTGACAATGAGGAGGGGTCTGAGGAACTAATTCCTGCAACCAAAGCAGACCTGCAAACACTGGTATCCAAACAGGACATAGCCTCTAACTTTGAAAAACTATGGGAGAAGATGGATAGCTTCCAAGCCACAGTCACCAACAGTCTTACAGACATTAAAACAGAGATACTGGAGCTGGGAAATCGGGTTGATTCCTTGGAAACAGTTACAGAGGAGATGGGGGAGGAGGTTACATCTGTCACACAATCCCTTACTTCCCAAAACCAAACAATATTGGAGTTAGAGGAAAAGATTGAAGATCTGGAGAACAGGAGCAGGCGGTCTAACATTAGACTCAAAGGGATTCCTGAAAACATAGGCGCAGAAGACCTTCATAGCTATCTTCAACAGCTGTTCCATGCCATATTAGGTGAGTCAACAGATGCTGAATACCCTATCGAGAGAGCACACAGAGCCCTCAAGGCGAAACCCAAAACGGACCAACCGCCAAGAGATGTTATTATCAAATTTTTACGATTTCCTGACAGAGAAAAATCCTAGTGGCTGCGAGGCAGAACCCCACTTTCAAATTTAAAGGAAACATCATCCAGTTCTTCCAAGATCTCTGCATCAAGACACTGCAAAAAAGGTATGCGCTGAGACCTCTCACTCTTCTCCTGAGGAAGAACAATATACCATACAGATGGGGATTTCCCTTTGCACTTCATGTGAGGAGGAATGGCAAAATGGCTACTATCAAGACTACTGGAGAGATCCCAGATATCTGCAAGTTTCTGGACTTGGAGCTACCCAGTAACTTAGCAACCGAGTCACCATCTCATTCTCCGGAAATATCCACATCAAAGGCGAAACCCCAGAGACCGAAATGGAAGAAAATAACTAAGAAGACAGCTAAAACCTGAACTGCTTAGACATTAGGTAACTAGCATGTGTGAGAATATCTTTACTCACCATGGTATCATTTGCGGTGCCTTCCTCCCCGGATGGTACCGCGGATAGACGAAAGGTTAATTTGGTTTTAGACTCAAGGGTCAGACTTGAGTCATTCACTCATTGGAAGGTATGTTAAGCAGGCAATTCATGTTGGGATTGTACGGTACAACTACTTTGTAACGGTTTTGTTAAATGTGTTCTCAAAAGTTTAACTATTATAAATGTTTGTTTTTCTTGTTCTTGCTTATACTTTTATTATACAAATGCACAAAATGTTGTACGGTTGTTCTATGCTCATCAAACACAAGTAGGTCACAGAGCTGTGGAGATCTGAAAGAGAAGTTTAGCACGATAGAACAGAAGGGGGAGTCTGATATGTTTATATCTACAAGAGGTAATAGATGGCCTTTACAACCGAATGGGATCCCTGCTACTGAAGGTAGGAACAGCACACAGTGTTGGTATGACGGGTGTAATGGTGCTGCCTAAGATAGTTTTGATCTCGCATAATGCGAGAGGATTGAACACTGATATCAAAAGAAGAACGGCCATGTCACATTATAGGAGATTAAGAGCCAACATTATTTATTTACAAGAGACTCACTTCCTGAAAGATACTATTCCTAAGTACTGGGCAAGAGATTATTCCAGGCAGTATCACTCTGCCTTGGATTAAAAAAAAAGAGGAGTCTCCATTTTAATACATACCTCAATACCATTTATACATAAAGAGACTATCTCTGACAAAGAGGGGAGATATCTTCTGGTATTTGGCCAAATCGACAAGGTAGAAGTACTCTTATGCAATATTTATGCCCCTAACGAGCAGCAGGACAAATTCTTTACCACAATCTCTAACTTACTAACTAATTGGTCCAGACTACGGATAATTTTGGCAGGAGATTTTAACATTGACCTCCAATCCTTGACCATGCTGACAGCTACACAGCAATCTAAAAAGAAACAGAGGCAGAAGACAATAGCTAAAAACATTAGGGGGATACTAGATCAACATTCATTACAAGACACTTGGCAGATGTTAAATGGGGACAACGGGGGCACTACTTACTATTCTTCTTCCCATGGCAGCTATTCCAAGATAGATTATGTGTTTACCAGCCAGATTTTACAACCAGCCATACACTCTCTAGATATCCATCCATGTGTCTGGTCAGATCACTCCTTAACATCAATGACATTAGGGGATCTTTCGGAACCACAGAGAATAAAAACATGGACATATGATGCATTCTGCACTAAAAGTCCAATTATTAAAGATAAAATCTTAAATGACCTGAAAGAATACTGGCGAATTAATGTAGACTCCACCGACAACCCCATTACGCCTTGGGCAGCACATAAAGCGGTGGTCAGGGGTATCCTAATCAAAGAAAAAACATTATACAAAAAAAAGAAGGAAAACACAATTAACCAGTTAAACACCGAAATTGCTTCACTAGAACAGGCACATAAATTAAACAACTCTAAAAAAACGTTAAACAGGCTTCTTGGCAAAAGACAAACTTTGCAATCTATATTAAATGAGCAGTCTATAAGAGCGGCAAACAGATTGAAAACAAATTATTTTGTTTTTGCCAATAAGCCTGACAAATATCTTGCAAAAAAGCTCAGAGATAGTTACCAATCCCTCTCCATACCATGCCTCCAGACACCCACTGGTCAAACAACCACACCCCCCCAGGAAATTGTTAATACATTTGCCCAATTCTACAGTAAATTATATGACGGTATGAAGGTACAACACACTCCTCAGACAGAAGACACTTTTGCTTCCTTTTTACAGAAAGCAAATCTGACACCAATAGTTGAGGAGGATAGAACTGTCTTGAATGCAGGGGTCACGAGAGCAGAGGTGATAGCGACGGTTAAAGATCTTAAACCTGGTAAGGCCCCGGGACCCGATGGGTTCCCGGGGGAATACTATAAGGCGTTCCGTGAGGCTCTGGTGCCACACCTTGTAGTGTTTGCTAATCATATCATGAAAGGAGAAAAGATACCCGAGGATCTTCTTCGGGCTAAGATAGTGGTGATACCAAAACAGGGAAAGAATCCCAAATTGTGTAGCAGTTACAGGCCAATTTCCCTCATCAACCAAGATATTAAGATAGTAACGAAAATCCTAGCCAATAGACTAAAGCATATTTTACCCAAAATAATACACCCTGATCAGGTGGGATTTATTAAGGATAGAGAAGCCCCAGATAACATTCGTAGAATGATATCAGTCATAGATATACTAAGAGATAGGAGAGTGCCTTCTCTGATCCTGTCACTGGATGCGGAGAAGGCATTCGATAGAGTCGATTGGAAATACATGCTGGCGTTATTGTCAACGCTTGGGTTTGAAGGGGACTTCCTGACAGCCATTAAAGGGCTATATTCGTCACCTACAGCATTTGTCAGGGCAATTGGACATCAGTCAAAAAACATACACATACTAAATGGAACCAGACAGGGATGCCCACTTTCCCCTTTGATTTTTGCTATATGTATTGAACCGTTAGCGGCCTATATACGCAATTGCCCTGATATATCTGGCTTGGAGGTAGGGAAAATACACCACAAAATCACTCTATTCGCGGACGACATACTACTCACTATTTCAAAACCCTTGCAATCGCTGCCTTATGTATATCAAGCTTTACATCTGTTCTCTCAGATATCTGGTTACAAAATTAATGTGGATAAATGCGAAGCGCTCCCTCTATCCATTCCGAAACATACCATCAAATTGATTGAGGCAAACTTTGATTTTAGATGGGTCCCAGGAGGCTTAAAATACTTAGGAATAAAACTAATGTCGCACTCTTCACAACTGTATGAGGCTAACTACACTCCTATGCTAAAAACAATTAGGTCTGACCTAGGGAAATGGGGAAAACTTGGTTTTTCTTGGTATGGGAGACTGTCCGCAGTTAAAATGACAATTCTACCGAGAATTCTATACTTGTTTAGGGTACTCCCAATTAAGGTCAATGTTGTTGACATAACTAATCTTCAAAGAGATATTCATAGATTCTTACGAAACAACAAACACCCGAGGATCCCACACCATATTTTAAACAGACATAGGCAATTAGGGGGGGTGGGTGCCCCAAATTTGCTTGATTATTATAAAGCAGCGAGACTGGCCCAAGACTCTTTGTTGAGCAGGAGACAAGACGATGTTCTATGGCCTGCCTTAGAGGCGGAGCTTGTAGGACAGGAGACCCCAGATGGCATTCTCTGGTGCAGAGAGCTGTCTAAGAAACATGATAGCTATCAAAACAAGATAACATTAATCTCTAGACAGCAATGGCCATCTTTCCAACAAATAGAAAAACTCCTTCCTTCGTGTTCAAAGATAATGCCTTTAAAATACCTCCTCAACGAGGATTGCAAACACTATATTAAAAAATGGGAGAACAAGGGATTGTACAGAGTAGCAGACATTTACTCCCAAGGTAGACTACTGACATTCACTCAGCTTCAGCAGACACTTGAGCCCCTCACACTTCATTGGTTTCTGTATCTACAGGTAACGTCAGCTATACATACATATATGACTAAACACTCGACACCTAGCAAACAATCTGCTCTTGAACAATTGTGCACGGCAAACACTAGACCCAAGAGAGCTATCTCCAGACTAGAAATGACACCAAAGCTTCACTAGTGCTAAAGTGGGAAGCAGATATAGACAAAGAGCTTGAATTAGATAGATGGAATGAGGTGATGTACCATGCCAGCAAAGGCCTTATCAGTGCTGACTTAATAGAGAATATCTTAAAAACATCTTTTAGATGGTATTTGACTCCGACAAAAACAGCTCATATGGGAAAAAAGGGCTCCAGACTCTGTTACAGAGGATGTGGGGTGGTAGGATCTTACCTCCATATGTGGTGGGAATGTCCTAAGGTTAATAAGATATGGCAGAGTCTATCCTCACTCCTGAGAATAATATTAAGTGAGCAGATCTGCCTCACTCCCGCTCAGGCGTTGCTACATGAGCACATTCCCAGACTAAACAAGCATATTAATACATTTATTAGAATACTATGTACCACAACTAGAATAGTGATTGCTAAGTACTGGAAAATGGAAATCCCATCATGGGCGGAAGTATTAGCTAGAATTCAGTTAGTATATCTGATGTATGAGTCTGCTGCATGGGTGCAGGATACGGAATCTCAATTCCAGAAGGTCTGGTACTATTGGATACTAGAGAAGAACAATAGAGCAATTGATGAAATAGGGGAGGGAGCTGCAGAAGCGAGATTAGATGGAGGTATGTCGGGAAGAAGGGCTGAGGGAGAGGGAGGACAGGTAAGCCCAGAGATGAACCACAGACCCAGACCAAGATGAGACAGTAATATTCAGATGGGATAGAGATGCACTGTACAATGCTGAAATGAGGTTCTATAAGTACGATTTGTGCATTTTTTTTTTTTTTTTTCTTCGTTTCTTTTTCTTTTTCTCTGTTTTCACTCTGTTTTACTTAAGCTTATTTTGGCTATTGTTATTATAAAATGGTTATTGAAGTTGGAAATATTTGAAATGTATGCCCCCAGCATCCAGATGTTCCTTGTTGGGATCTTTTTATTGTTGGTGATACAAAAGAAAACTATAAGGGGAACTATATGCTAAAAACAAACGCTCACTCCAAACGGACTGTATAAACTGAAAGGTTTTAACCTTATACGAATAAAAATGTAGCAGCCTTTACGACGAGAGTCGAAACAGGTGCAGTCATAAACTTTGGGAAGTCTCAATACTGCAAAGACTTTTTCTTTTTTTCTTTTTCTTTTGAAAAATGGGACACCATAGCGGGAGAATTTCTTATGCAATACAATAACTGTAACCTGTGTTCTGATGTTTCCTTATGCTTAATTGTCTGTACTTGCCCTGATGTTATGTTTGGAGGAGTGTGGGTAATAAAAAATATTTCATTTAAAATGCACCGTGCCATAAGTAGAGGGGAGCTTTTCTACTATGACTTAGAGATCTTCAATCCCTATGGAGGGCAGCTGCTCTTTTACGGATCTATGGATAAGAAGCTTGAGGTTAGTTGCTCATTTGAGCAATGCCTTGTTTTATTAAGACTTGATGTGCTAGTCCGCTGGGCATTGTGGCTGAAATTGGTCAACTAAGAAGCCTACCTGTGGCTTAGTGGTACAGCCTAGACTTTTGTCACTTTTGTCAACCAGTAGGAAATTTTAATCCAGAAACTCTGTAACTTGGAACAACCCCATAACAGATGGATCCAATCTGGAGAGGCGTAACTACATTTATTACAAATATTTTGAGCACCAGGAACCCAACGAGAATGGAGACCCGGAGTTATATAAGCCTGTTGTAATATTTTCATATGAGATTCCCTAAGGTTTGCTGACAGGGTCAAAGATCGCACTTTATTGAAACTAGCATTGATAAGGTCCTCATCGACAGTAAGGGCATCATAAGCAGCCCACCTTGATAGAATCATCTGCATAGCAGAATTTTCAAAATGTTGTAAAATAAGGTTATATGTGTTTGTGTGTGATTTTATAGGAGCCCAATTTTGCCAGTGTACAAAGTCTATCAATATTGGTAGGTTCCCCAGACAGTAGACCGTCTGTTTTTAGCTTGGTTATATAATGTGTGCATTGAAAATAAGCAAATTTATGAGTATCCGGGAGGCCATAAGAGTTTTTAAGTTCCTGGAAAGTCACGACCCCCAAAGTCAATGGGTTGATTAGCTGTTTAAGTGTTGTAAGATGTGTTTGCCATAATTTAAATGCTTCCGTGGTGTATCCTGGTAAAAATTTTAAGTTGCCCTGGATCGGCAAATACTTACTAGCCGATATTTTCACTCCCTATACCCTGCACAAATTGGCCCAAGCTCGTAGGGGATCCCTATAGAATATTTGATTTTGTATATGTGATGGTAGCAATGTAATGTCTGCATGGGGGAGAAATGCTATATGTATCGGTTTAATGAGGTTAGCCTCTAATTCCAGGGAAGTAAAATGGCCATTTCCAACCAGTCAGTCCAAGATTAATTTTGTTAATGTTGCTGAATTGTACCATGAAATGCTAGGAAGGCGCAGCCCCCCCCTTACATATCGGCATTGCTAGGTTGGTTTTCCCTATCCTATGTTTCCTCCCTCTCCATATGACCCGCCCTTGAGCGGATTGTAAAGAATTAGTATCTCGTTGAGTAAGGAGGCATGGCAACATCTGCAGAGTGTAGAGGAGTATGGGCAGTGCAACCATCTTAAAAAGGCGGATTCTGCGTGAGAGGGAAAGAGGTAGACCAGTCCATCCGATAATAACAATTTTATATTTTGGACAGTATCCCAGAGATTAAGGTGGTATAATTTATTGGGGTTTAAATATATGTAAATACCTAGATATTTAAATGACCCAGCCGTGCTTTTATGTCCCGTGTCTACCAATGTAGAGTTTGATGTGTTTTGCAACCAAGTAACCTCAGGTTTGTCAATGTTAATTTTATAACCTGAAAAGGTCCCGAAATTATTAATTACATTGAGAAGGCTATTCAAGTTAGTATGGGGGTTGCCCACAAAGAGTAACAAGTCGTCTGCGTATAGTGACAGATGCTGAGGACTGTCAAATAAGTCTAAACCTTCGCAGTTCTGTCTGATGTAGCATGCCAAAAGCTCTATAGCCAGGTCGAACAGCAGAGGGGAGAGAGGGCAACCCTGTCTTGTCCCCCTCTGCAACTCAAACGAAGGGGAAAGCCCTCCGTCAATTATCAGGGACACCCTAGGAGCACTATATAGTCTTTGGAGGAAATCTGTGAAAAAACAGTTAGGCCAAATTTTGCTAAAGAAGTCTGTAAGTGGTCCCATTCTATACTATCGAACGCCTTTTCCCCATCTAATGCTAAAAGGCATGCAACCGGTAATTTAGTAGGGCTAGGGGAGTAATTGTTATACCAATAGTAAGATTAGATCGCTAATGTTCTCCTAATGTTTATCACTGAGTACCTGCCTGTTACAAATCCAGTCTGTTCAGCATGAACAATGGATGGCAGGACCTGTGCCAATCTATCCGCTAAAATTTTAGTGAGTAATTTATGATCTCCATTGAGAAGCGCGATCGTCAATAGGAAGATGTATGAATAAGGTCTCTGTCTGGCTTAAGCTAAAGACAAATATTGGCTTCTGCAAATCTACTGTCCATCTGGGAAGATCCCTCCAAGTAGGCCGTGTATAAGGAAGACAGGGTAGGAGCAATCTCCTCCCCTAGGAGTTTATAAAATTCTGAAGGCAGGCCATCAGGGCCTACCACCTTCCCTAGCTTGGTTTTCCATATAGCCTTGAGTACCTCCTGTGGGAGTATACGGTCATTAAAAAGGGCCCTTTGCTCATCTGTCAGAGTGGGAAGACGTACATTGTTCCAAAAGTGTTGCTTAGCTTCCAAATTAATATATTGGCTGATATATAGGGAAGTATAATATTTTACAAACTCTGCCATAATCTCTCTCTTATCCGAGGTCACTTGTGATTGCGAGTTAATGGCTAACATGCAAGATTTGGGACTATGGAGTTTTACCAGATTTGCTAATAATTTGCCTGACTTGTTACCATGCCTATAATACTGACCCTGTCTGTGGATATTGAACACGTTGTCCTGCTGGGCTAGGAATGTTTCTCTTATTTGTTTAAGGTCATAGTATTGTCGTTTAAACGCAGGTGTAGGGTCTGATAAATATGTTTTATATGCCTCTGTGAGGTTTGAGAGAAAGGTGTCATCTACCTTTCTAAAGTTTTTGTTGTAATATGCTGTAAAGGACGTAATGTGACCTCTCATCACTGCCTTAGAGGCATACCAAAAGAGGTTGGGGTCAGTTGCGTGTTGGTCATTGTCAGATGTGTAGTGTGTCCAGGAGGACTTTAGATGTTGGCGAAAATTAACATTATTATATAAGTAGGATGTGAATCTCCACGCCTTCTCTGGGGGTCTAATAGCCATTGGTTGGAGTACGAAGGAAATTGGGGCATGATCCGAGATTGTGATTTGTCCTATGATTGTATTACATATCTGTGGTGTTATCACCGGGGAGATAAGGAAGTAGTCAATTCTTGACAGTGTATTATGCAATTTATATAGGCACGTATAGTCCCGTGCCACTGGTGGCCTTGATAGGGTATTTTTAAAAGAGCCTATCAAGGCCACCTCTCTATTGTATTTTGCCAAACGTTGTGTTGGAGAGGTATTTGGTGTAGTAGGGTCTTTGAATCTATCCAGGGGAACCGTCTGAGCCAGGTTAAAGTCTCCCTCCATAATTATAGGGGCATTATACGTGGATAGCTTGGCTAAAAGAGTTACCCAGAAAGCTGGACAATGGTCATTAGGTCCGTAGACATTACATATGGTATAAGTTAGATTGTTAAACTGTAAAAGTGCCAAAATGTATCTACCCGTCTTGTGCACCTCCACCCTAATAGCCACCCCCCTTTTCCTGCCCTCCGTAGGAGAGTATAATAACTGTCCCACCCATCTAGATTTTAACTCATTATGTTCCTTGGCGGACAATTTGGTTTCCTGAAGCAAAGCTATATCTGCATGCAGTGTGTTTAAGTGTTGTAGAATCATACTTCTCTTAGCTGGGGAAGTAATGCCCCCAACGTTCCACAAAATTACTTTAAGTCGTAAAGCCATAATGCAAAAATAAAAAGAATCCTGCCATAGCACTGTGCAACATTAGCGGTAGTGACATTATTGGGATATTGATAGGTGAACCTAAAAAATGTGGGGGTAAGTACATGTTCCAAGGGAGAGACCCAAGTTATGACATAGATATTCCATGCTTCTATGTGTGATATATTGTTAGTGGAATGAGCAATAGTACCTTCTACCTGAGGATGTTGGGGGACGTATCTTTAATGATTCTGGCCTGCAGGGAGCGAAACTGCAACCACTCCAGAGACATCCTGACAGTAAACAAAGAAGAAGGCAATGGTTAGAAATTATGGAAAAGATAGAAACACATAATAGATAAAGTAAGGTCATACTAGTTGACAATTTTCCGTATAACTCTCCACCATATAAAGGGAACCAGGTTTGACAGGGTATACGTAGTAGTTTAGGTAAATATATAGTGTAGTTGCAATAGATAACTAGAAAAATAAGGCCATGACCCTGGAGATCCCAACTTTCCCCCACACTGAGACATCATGGAAACCTTGAAGGTGTTACCCAGTGTCAAGGCAGGTAGCAGGGGTCCCCAATGCTTGTAATAGGAGAGCAGTGTGACCACTAACCAAAGGAGGTATTGCAGCTGAAGGCTAGAGATTGAGTAAGGGGCATATGAAAATTGGGAGTTTAATGGACTTTTCCTATGCCAAAAAATAAAAAACAGGTGTATTACTGATAGACAATGCAAGTTCCATGTATATACCATAAAATTGTGAGTTGCCCTCCCTATGTAGCAAAGTGACATCCATAAGACACTAAATGAGGGGGGGAACGATAGTAACTTAGAAAAGGGCTAATACGTAATGACATAACCTTGTGTAACATATATTCCCAGTATGGGATGTGGAACCAATACAGGTCAACCCTGCAAACCCTGGGCATCGAAACAGGTGATGCACAATATATAAGCTCTGAAATAAGAATCCTAAATACAACCTGTTTAAGGCGCAGGGATTATGGACTCAGAAGTGTCTGCTCTCTTCTTTAACATCTTGAAGTTGAGGGAGAATTTCAATGCTCTGATGGCTTGGCCTCAGTCATCCTTAGCTTGGCTCTAGTCGGACAATATCACCTCAATGGTTTACATCAACCACCAGGGAGGAACTCAGAGTTCCTTAGCTATGTAGGAGGTGACTTGGATTGTTCAGTGGGTGGAAGCTCACAATTGTTGTCTGTCACCCACTTTTTAGGGGTGGACAATTGGGAATCGGTCTTCTGAACAGACAGATGTTTCATCCCGGGGAGTGGGCTCTCCATCTGGAGGTGTTCTCTAGGTAAACCCTCAAATGGGGGGTTCTATATTTGGTTTCTGAGGGTGTTTTGGCAGAATGCCAAGCTTCAAGGTATGGTTCAAGGTTAAGTGATCTGCTGACCGCCCTGATAGATGTTCTGGCGTTTCTCTTGGGATTCAGTCTTGCATTCCTGTTTTTCTCTGTTTGCTCTCCTTCCACGAGCCATTGCTTGTATCCAACAGGAGAGAGCGGCAGTGATTCTAATAGCCCCTGCGTTGCCTCACAGGATCTAATATACAGACCTAGTGGATATGTCGTCTCTCCACCTTGGTGGATGCCTCTGAGGAAGGACCTTCTGATTCAGAGTTCCTTCCTTCATCTACATCTCGTTCCTCTGAAGCTGTCTGCTTGGAGAATGAACGCTTAGTTTTTGTTTGAGCATGGATTTTTTCTGAGTCGCTTGTTGCATGCTACTTACTAGAAAGATTTGCCATAAGATATTGTGTAAATATCTTTAGTGGTGTGAATCCAGGGGTTACTCTTGGAGTAGGGTCAGGATTCCTTGGATTTTGACTTTTCTCCAGGAAGCTCTGGAGAAGGGTTTGTCAGTGAGTACCCTGAGAGGTTAGATTTCTGCATTTTCTATTATGCTACTTAAGCATCTGGCGGACGTGCCAGATGTTCAATTTTTTGTCAGGCCTTGGTCAGAATCTGGCCTGTGTTTAAGTCTGTTGCTCCTCTTTGGAGCCTTAACTTTGTTCTTAAGTTTTGCATCAGGCTCCGTTTTGAGCCTTTACATTCCATAAATATTAAGTTGTTATCTTGGAAGTTTTTGTTTTTGTTATCTCTTCTGCTCTGAGAGTTTTGGAACTCTCAGTTTTGCAGTGGTATTCACCTTATCTTATCTTTTATGCTGATAAGGCGGTTCTCCGCACTAGGTTAGGTTTCCTTCCTTAAATTGTTTCGGACAGAAATTTTAATCAGGAATTTGTTTTTCCTTTTCTATGTCCTAGTTTTTCTTCTCATAAAGAATGTTGTTGCACAACTTAGATGTTGTGCGTGCTTAGAATTTTATTTCACAGGCGATTAGGATTTTCGCCAGTCTTTTGCCCTGTTTGTTTGTTTCCATGGGATACATTAAGGTCAGAAAGTTTCTACTATTTCTCTTTCTCTCTGGTTGTGAGGTATATTTCATTTTGCATATTCTACGAGGGCTATCTCCTCTTCTTGGGCTTTCAAAAATAAAGCTTCTCTGGATCAGATTTGCAAAGCTGCAACTTGGTCTTCTCTCCATACTTTTTCCAAATTTTCCAAATTTGATCCTTTTGCCTCAGCTGAGGTTTCTTTTGGGAGAAAGGTTCTTCAAGCGGTGGTGCCTTCTGATTAGGTTTCCTGTCTTGTCCCTCCCTAATCATCTGTGTCCTCTAGCGTGGGTATTGGTTCCCACTAGTAATTGATGATGCCATGGACTCGCCATATCTTAGGAAAGAAAACATAATTTATGCTTACCTGATAAATTTATTTCCGGATATGGTGAGTCCATGGCCCCAACCTTTATTTTAAGACAGTTGTTTTTTTCTAAAACCTCAGGCACCTCTACACCTTTGCGTTATCTTCTTTTTCCATTTTCTTTTGGCTGAATGACTTGGGGTTATGGGTTAGGGAAGTGACATTTAACAGCGTTGCTGTGGTGCTCTTTGCCTCTTCCTGCTGGCCAGGAGTGATATTCCCACTAGTAATTGATGATGCTGTGGACTCACCATATCCAGAAATAAATACATTTATCAGGTAAGCATAAATTATGTTTTTTGCCTTGAAATCTAAGAGACTAATGATCTAAACTTCACCAGATCAGATGTGGTTTTTCTCGCCGACCCTTGCAGGGGCTGCCATGTTAGAATTATCGTAAAAAAAAGGGGCAGTTCCTGCGAGTGGCGAGATGTTTTCACAGTAATGGAGCTCGCTTGAAAGGGACACTTCGCTCCGTGGAGTGAAGTTAGCAGTGAGCAGGGGACGCACTTTAAAAATGAAATCCTGCAACCAATAGAAATCACATTACACTGCTTTCTGCGTATAGCATCTTACAATCGCCTATATTTTCGCATGCTTGTGTTTTTCTATTAATGTTTTAGTTTGCAGGGAAAAAAAGTGAGATCTATGGTGTGAAAATCTTTATAGAATTATACTGGGATTAGAGATACCATTTCATATGCACCCGTGTTCAGCCCATTTTATGAAAAAACAATTACACTTTGTATTTTGTACTTTTAATTTCTAAGTGATTTTTGCACATCCAGTGTATTTAAATTAGGATTTACACTGTGCATATTTAATACAATTTATTCCTGTGTAATTTATATACAAATTTTATGTTTTTAATAAAATGTGATTTTTGGTGATGATTTTTTGATGCACCTTAACTGTGTATTTTTGTGTGAATGGTTAAGTTACTAATTTTGTAAGATTTTTTAAATACAAGGTTTGTTGTACGCCCTGTTACACTGTTTATAGTGAGAGGGTTGGGGTGATGTGATACATAAATCATAACATAAAGGTAATCAGGAAGCACGGCTGCAGATAATTGTAGCTGTAGCTTTAAAGGGAAATTCAAAATGAAACATTCGTGATTAAGACAGAGCGCTCAGTTGTAAACAACTTTCTAATGTACTTCTGTTATCAAATATGCTTTGTTTTCTTGGTGTCCTTTGTTGAAGAGTAAAGCGAGGTAGTCTAACAGGAGCTTACGTGCACGTCTTTAGCATTCTATGGCAGCAGTGTTTGCAACTATGTATAATTGTGCCATAAAAATTGTTGCAAATACTGTGCCCAACACTGTATCATTTGCTTAGCACTCTGCATGACCTCACATGCACACTCCTGAGCTTACCTAGGATTACTTTTTAACAAAGGATACTACGAGAACTAAGAAATATAGATAACAGAAGTATATTGGAAAATCGTTTAAAATTTAAAGCACTATCCACCCACCAGTTTCCCTAGCAGGGCCGGATTTTCCATTAGGCACAGGTGCACTGCAGCGAGGGGCGCCTGCCTGTATGAGTGTAATCGTATTTTTTTTTTGTTTCGTTTTTTTAAACAATAAATTTACTATGCATTGATGGCCGCCACTCTCTGAGCCACCATGCAATTTTTTTTTAAAATGAAAACACACAGGCTCACCGTTATCCAAGGCTCCGGGCGCAAGCCAATGAGGCGCCACGTCACTGACCCTGATGCGACCCCCACCAGCAAGCGGAGCTGACGGCACAGGGAGGAGACAAGAGAAGAACTGAATAAAAAAGAGGAGGACCTTTGCCTGGGGAGAAAATAGAAGCTGCATCCATTAACTGTCAGTAAATTAACCCCTTCACCCAATAAGACATATAAATATATATATCTCATGCGGTACTTTGACTATCGTGCCACAAGACGTATATAAATATCTTTTCTTCAGGAAGCTCCAGCAGTTTCGTTTGTAAAATTACAGCTAAGAGCTGAAGTTCCGGAAACTGCAGGCATCTGCTGCATATGGAGCCGATCGGCGCTCCAGTTCCATATAAAGGCAGATGGCAGATCTGTCACCGTCTTTATTGATCTTCTGTTGGTGCGGCGGAGGTGTGGGCAGGAGGCAGGTGGGTGGCACAGCAGTGGAGGGGGTTGGGAGTGGGAGGGCCCGACGCTACAGAAAAAAATAATATAGAGGGACAGGGAAGGATGGGGCAGCTACACTACAGAAAAGGGGTTTGGGGTGCCCTAACTAATGATCGAGGGAGGTGGGGGGCAGTGTTCCCTCTAAGGCCAGTTTTCTGTGCGACCCAGCAATGAAATAGTTAATTAGGTAACTGCACCCTGCAATTAGCAAACACTGCACAATGCAGACTTAAAGGTAAGGTTCTCTTGTTAACTATTTCACTGCTGGGCCGCACACAAAACTGGCCTTAGTGGGCACACGGGTGAGGGGGGGGGGGCACTGTTACAGAAAATAAAAAATAAAAAAAATAAAAAAAAATTTCTTCAGATTTTTCTTTGGGGGGGGGGGGGGGGGAGGGCTGGGGTCCTTTAGGTTTTTGTGCCTGCTACAGGCACCGGAGATGTAAATCCAGCCCTGTTCCCTAGTATTGTAATATTGTA